>NC_137794.1:50715599-50930040 GCF_963383645.1 Muscardinus avellanarius
CAAACAGATGTGTATCATTTTCCTAGTTTTAAAAACTGAATATAAATATAATATTTATTTCATCTGGTTGTTGAGAAATTAAAAGGAATTAATATTTGTAAATCATTTCTAACTGGGCTTGGTATACAGGGAGCAATATATACTTATTTAATAAAGAAATATATATTTCCTAAATGATAAAGTTTTTATAAAAGCCTTAGCTTGGTGCCTTGGACATTGTAAACGTTGGGCATTGTAAATGTTTGATAATTATTAGCTCTTTGGTACCTCATAGAACATGTTGAGAACAAGAATATGCCAGGTCTGATTTAGGCAGTTCTGGGTTGAAATCTGATTAAAAACACACTGTCTTATGAGCCTAGTTAGCAATTGAACAGGGATGACCACATTAATCAAATATTCACACAAATAAAGGTAAACTCACTACCTTTCACACAAAAAAAAGGTAAACTACAAATGTTGTACAAAAGTGACACATGCTACTATGAAACACGTGCCTGGAGACTGTGATTTGATGTGCTGGAGGGAAGTCATTAGGAATTCTTTTACAAGCCACTGCCAATAGAGCTGCGGGTTAAGAAGTAAAAAGGAGTAATCAGAAGAGAGGAGAGCAAGCTGTCCAAGCCGAGGGTAGGGTGGTGGTGACCCGGTGGGAGGCTGACCAACGCGGCTATGCAAGGAGTGCAAAGACAGCAAGTGACCCAGGGAATACAGAAGCAGCGGGACTGAGACGGGAGACAGAGGCACAGCCCGCACCATTCAGAGCCCTTTATGCCACATAAGGCCTGTCTGGATTCTATCTTAAATTGCGGGCCAATTCATTGAAGGGCCTCAAACAAGAGGGTACTGTGATCTGTGGTTTGTACTATCACTCTACTTCAAGAATTCTTGGATTTGGGTGTGTATTAGAATTACTTGTAGGACTATTTAAACAGATTCCTAAGCTTCACCCCATGAATATTTTTATTTCATAGGGTGGGAGAATTTCCTTTTCTAACAGGATCCCAGGTGATAGCATAGGGCTGGAAAAAGTGATTCTTTTTCTGATCATATAAAAGTTCATGACTGAAAACCATATTTAAAGAGATTAACATATTTTAAGAGATTAACAAAAGAGCAACAAGTAGCCAGGAGGCTGAGAAAGGAGGATCATGGTTCGCGGCCAGCTTCAACTACCTCGTGAGATTCTTTGCAACTCAGGGAGACCCTGTTTCAAAATAAAGAATAAAAATTAGTGCTGGGGGCGTAGCTCAGAGGTAGAATGCAACTGGCTTCCATCTCCACTACTGCAAAAAAAAAAAAAAAAAAAGAGTAACAAGTATATGTGATCATAATTTTGCATGACATGGGGTCCTTCGGAATAAAGATCCAAACATCTTAGGGAAATCTCCATTTTTATGTTTAGAGTAAACAAAACAAGGATATGTGTGTAAAAATACGATTGGACAAAATGGTGTGATCACATGCTGGTAGAGTGGATGGAAACCCTGCAAGGCCTGTCTGTTCAGATTTTTCCCAGCCTCTGTGCAGTATTCCTTCCTCTTGGGTGTGGAGCAGGACCCCTCATGAAATGGGGAACCTGTTATCTACTATAACACAAGGTAGGTCAGAGAACTTCTTTACTACTAGCTCCAAGAGAAAAAGGCAGGAGAAGATTATTACAATATTTTTAAACTTATTGCTTGCTTTGGAGAAAAAGGATTCTAGCTCTTATTACCTACAGTAGGGTTGAGCAATTCCAATTTGTATAACTTGCTTGGGGAAGAAGAAAGGTAATTTAGGAAACAGGAGGACAGCCGGTCAGAAAGAGTTTGTGCTTCTGAGGCTTTCACGCTGGGGTATTGTTGTCATTTTTTCTTTTTCTGGAGATCAAACCCAGGAGCATTCTACATCTGATCTACACTCCTAGTCCTGTTTTATTCTTTTGTTTTGAAACAAGATCTAACTAAGCTGCTAAGGGTCTCACTAAGTTACTGAGGCTGACCATGAACCTGTGATCCTCCTGTCTCAGACTCTCACATAGTGGGGTTACAAGTGTGGGCTGCCATGCCCAGCTTGGGGTATTGTTTTCTGAGGCCCAACAATACTGGTTCTGAAGCTGCTGGTCTGTGATCAGATGGAGAGGATCAAAAGTAAATGTCAGCTGGTCTACTTAGAAAGAAATGTCAGGGCTCCAGATAAGAGATTACAGATATTTGACCGAGGAAAAGTAAGAGAAGTCAACCAATGCAAAAAAATACTTAGAAGATAAACTTGGCAGGATTTGGTGCTGGGATAAGAATGGATAGGGAAGTAGAATACACTGTTCTAATATCTCTAAATTGTTATCAGAAAGGAATGAAGTTCCATTTTAAAATTAAGAGGAATAGAAATAAATCGACACAGAATATGAGTTTGGATTTTATGTGTGTTTTGTTTTTGTTTCCTCGTTTTATACTTTTTTTTTTACTTTCATTGACTGGCTGTTATGAGCTAAAACCTGACTCTCTACTGTGTGAATTCTAGTGCTCACAACTAAGTTAAGAAAGACTGCTGGCTTCAAAGGGTACCAAAAAAGCGTGCTCCAAGAACGTGGCATTAAGGCACCCCCTGCCCTGTCAATGCCTTCTCTATGGACAAATGGAGCACAAGCCAGATTACATGTGGCATGGTGTCAGATCTGAGTGCTGTGTAGCTTCTACAGTGAATATAAGCAGTGACTAACCTGGGCAGGGCTATGCATGCCTAAAATTCCAATACTTGATAGGCTGAGACAGGACAATCACAGGTTCAAGGACAGCCTTAGCAACTTAGTTACTTCTGTCTCAGCTTCCTAAGGTTTTTAAAAATCCTTTCCTTCCTTCTTTCCTTCCTTCCTTCCTTCCTTCCTTCCTTCCTTCCTTCCTTCCTTCTCTGAAACCCTGCTTCAAAAAAAGAAAGAAAGAAAGAAAGAAAGAAAGAAAGAAAGAAAGAAAGAAAGAAAGTCACGGGTGTGGTGGTGCACTCTTGTAATCTCAATTTTTGGGAGACTAAGTAAGGAGGATCACTGCAGACAGACAGCCTCAGCTACTTAGTGAGGCCCTTTGCAACTCAGTGAGACCCTGTTTCAAAATAAGGATTAAAAAAATTGGGCTGGGGGTGTAGCTCGGAGGTAAAATGCCTTTGTGTTCCATCCCCATACTGAAAAAGAAAGAAAGAAAAGAAAGAAAGAAAGAAAGAAAGAAAGAAAGAAAGAAAGAAAGAAAGAAAGAGAGGAGAAAGAAGAAAGAAAAAAGAGAAGGAAGGAAGGAAGGAAGGAAGGAAGGAAGGATTTTTAAAAACCTTAGGAAGCTGAGACAGAAGGATTGGGTTAGCAGACAGCCTCAGCTACTTAGTGAGGCTCTTTGCAATTTAGTTGAGGCCCTATTTCTATAAAATAAAGAATAAAAAATAGGGCTGGGGGTGTAGCTCAAAGGTAGAATGTCTCTGGGTTCCACCCCTAATTACCCCAAACAAAACATGAAAGAGAGAAAGAGAAAAGATGAATAACCAAACTAAAGTTAATCCCTTCATTGAAAAAAATTTTCAAAGGGAGCAAACTAAACAATATTACAAAGGGAGTGAATGTAGAAAGTATCCAAAATAAAGGAGCTCACAATGCAAGAAAAATGGTAGCATTCTCAACAGATATCTGAGAGGGGAAAAAAAGAAAGTAAAACAATAAAAAAGCCATTCATTAGGCTTTGTGGAGCTCCAGTTGAGATAATGCAGGGAGTGGTTGGTATGTGCTGGAGAGCCAGGTGAGGAATGCTTGGGAGAAGCAGTCGTGACCCAAACCGGTATAGTCTGGTGGCCACATCCCAGGGGGTGTGAGGAAGCAAAGCAAATGCTAAACCACAGGCTTGGTGATTGCATTCCAGAGATCAACCAGAATCTTTTTGCCAAAAAGTAAATGGCATCTCTCCCAGGCAAGAGGCGTTTGGCTCAGAATCGAATGGGGAGAATTGTGGGAGGTAAGAGCAGCAATGCCCATGAGAAAGGCTCAATAGAATTTGTATTTTAAAAAGAATCTTTGAAAATGAAGAGATGAATATAGAAAGTTTTATAATACAGGGCAGAATATAATTAATATAATTTGGTATATAGCAAAGTATAAAGCTTCGGTTTTACCCTTGTAAATGTTCATAGCATATAAACTATATAGAAGAAGGAACAATGACAGAAAAAAAAAGAACCCAGGCCATTTTTTATGAATATTTAGTGTTAAATCCAAAATATATTGTGTAATCTTAAGTAAATATGATTATATTAATATATAATTATTATATGGATAGCAAGTTACTTTCTGAGACTACCTAAACAAATTACTAATAGTTCTGGGTTAGACACTGCCAAATACCCAAACCCTGAATAGTTATCGCAGTGATTTATTTAAAGTGAAGTAAATTGTTTGCAGTTTTGAGTATGTACATATTGCATAATATTCTTTTTAATCTAGGTAATTATGGGTTTGTTTTGTATTCTGAAGGAATCCTGAAGGGCAAAAGAAAAAAAAAAAAGGAGAATACGAATTGGGTTTTCTGCTAAGTTGGGATAGTTTCTTTTTGCTTTGGTTGATTCGTTTCAAGCAGTAAAACAAATGACAACTGATAGAAATATAATTTTAATTATTAATTATTAGAAGGTTATGGAGTGTCTCTTGGAATTGAAGGAATACCTGGAGAATATAGGCAAGTAAGGTTGGATCAAGAGCAGATCCAGGGACTCGCATTGCAGAGTTTCCATAATGCTTTGCAGGAGCTCCACTGTGATTAACCAGCTCCAACAGTTCTCACCCTTGACCCTCTGATCAAGTTTAAAGCCCCAGAGAGTCTGAATGACCCGAAGGCACTGCTCAGAACTGGAAGGGAAGAGTACTAAAGATTACACTCTGGAGAGAAGATGTAGTATTCTAATAAGGAACTTGGGTGCTATTATCAGAAGCAGAATGATCCAGCCTGTAAAAATCAACAAATAATCAGCAAATTAGTACTGCATAATACTGCAAGAAATAAAAAAACAAGAAAGAAAGGAAGAAAGAAAGAAAGAAAGGAAAGGAAGGAAAGATGAAAGAAAGGGCTGCTAAGTCAAGTGTGATGGCTCACTCCTCTAATCCAAGTACTTGGTGATAAGTAAAATAAAAAATTAAATGCGAGTAAAATAAAAATAAGTGAGTACGGCGGAGTGTGAAAAACACGAGAGAGGTCCGGTACACATGGCATGTAAAGTTTTAATGGCACGGCTCTCCCGGGGATCAGGGCGAGGCACTGTGGGGCCCGCGCGCCTGTCCGAAGCTAGAGGACGCGGGCTCTCCTTTTAAAGGCATGCATCTCGCGAGATGGGGGTTTTACTCGTGGGAATGCCCAATTCTCGCGGGGGTTTCAGCCCCTCCCTTGCCCTGCAGAGGTCATGTGACACAAAGTCACATGAGTGCAGGACCCAACTTAACATTCCGGCCTTTTGATGGTAGGGATAATGGATGACGATTGGACCCTCTAGCTTCTTCCTGCTGTCAAGGGGCGTCGTCAGGGGCCCCAGGCCAGGAGGAGTCGGGAGTTCAGTCCCCCAGAAGGGGGTGCAGGTGGGTGCATAGCTGCAGTGCGAATTGGAGGTTACCCTGGACAGCTTAGTGATGTGCGCTTGAGGAGGCTTGAACAGGCAAGGGCTATTAAAGAAAAAAACAAATCATGAGATTGAGCAGGCGACCAAAAAGGAGACTGGCTTACTCAGTACCTGGAGAGCTACCCTGAGCTGGCAAAGAGGATGGAGGTTGAGGGATCCAGGAGCCATCAGTCTTCAGCCAGGCTGAGTAGGGCCAGCGGCGGGGCCTGGTCTGGAAAGGTGCTCCCCCTGTGTTGAGGCACCTGGGGCTCACCCTTTTCCAAGGGCACTGTTCCAGTGGCCCTCCTGGCCACATGCCTAGCAGTCTGATTGGTAGGCGTGGCTTTGCCCCACTTGAGGCAGGCTCCTGGAGGTAGTTGTTGTTGCAGTCCTCCACACCTAGGTGGCGCTCCAGGGGGCTGAGCCGCCACCGCCAGCCGAAGGGCAGCTACCAGGGATCTGCTTTTTGGCAAAGTCGGAGTGTATGCTCCATTTCCGCCTGTTTCTCTCTGGAATTAAAACTTAGATGCTATGTTAAGGTTCTGTCAGCTGCGACGGACCTATACTCACAAAGAGCACGTCCCGAGACGGGTGTCCAGCAAGAATGGCAACGCAGACTCCGCACGGGCAGACAGAGAGTGTCGCCCCAGCCCCGACCTGTCGTTTCCCGCAGCACCTAGGGCGCGCCCGAGCGGGCCACCCAGCAAAATTGCAGTCTGGCGCAGGCCAAGATGGTGACTGTGACATCACCAGGCAGTGACTATGCGCCATCACAAAATGGCAGCTGGCAGGAAAATAAATGAAAGCTGATGGGGGAGAGCATTTGGAGGGATACCAGACCGCTTATAAAAGTTCCTAACTATTCCTGGGCCACCGCAACCTATTTCCCAACTCGTATCAAGGCAGACAGGCTCTCAGGGCATCTGCTAGTATAAAGGTTCGACTCCCCATAATTGATTCGCGGGCGGAAACGAAGAACAGGAAATGGGCGTCCCCGATTTCCCTGCTCAATCGTTTGGAAACAGAGGTTAAGAGATAGGGAAGAACGTCTTCATTCCTTCTCAAAACCGGAGGATGACCTGGTCATCCACAGGGTGGTCCCAGTGGACCGGGGGACAATGGGTCACCAAGCGCTTGGATTTTTGGGTCCCAGTGGACCGGAAGACCCAAGTCCGGAACCCGCTAACCAAGGGAAGGAGGCAGTTTACCAGAGTGAAGTGTTGCCAGCCAGCGCTGGCTGTGACAGAAGCGCTGAGAAGCTGCTGGGAGCGTGGTGGAGCTGGGGCGCGTGGATGCCGGTGGCTGGTGTGGACGGCACTGGCGGCTGGCGCAGGTGGGATCAGTGGGGGTGCGCAGGCGGCATGGCTTGCCGGGCAGGCGGCGTGGAGACAAAATGGCTTCCAGGCACGCGCCAGACGCTGAGGCTGGGCCCCGAGGAGCACCGCCAGTGAGCCTGGCTCGGGGCGGGTGGGGCAAACCGGCCAGAGGTCCCGGCGGTGACCGGAGAACCAAGCTGGAACGGTGCTTTAAGAGGTCCAAGTGGCAGGCAGAGGTCCTGGCCGGCGCAGGCAGTTGGCAGGCAGAGCAAGTGCCAAGCTGCCTGGCTCGGGCCGGAAAGATGGCCGCCGACTCCTAGGATTGGTTAGGAGTGGAAAGTGGGAGAGATTAAAGATTGTGAGGCCTCCAGTGAGGCCATGAGGTGGGAGGGGTTAAGGATGGTGAGGCCTCCAGTGAGGCCATGAGGTGGGAGGGGTTAAGGATGGTGAGGCCTCCAGTGAGGCCATGAGGTGGGAGGGGTTAAGGATGGCGAGGCCTCCAGTGAGGCCATGAGGTGGGAGGGGTTAAGGATGGGGGCCTCCAGTGAGGCCATGAGGTGGGAGGGGTTAAGGATGGTGAGGCCTCCAGTGAGGCCATGAGGTGGGAGGGGTTAAGGATGGTGAGGCCTCCAGTGAGGCCATGAGGTGGGAGGGGTTAAGGATGGCGAGGCCTCCAGTGAGGCCATGAGGTGGGAGGGGTTAAGGATGGCGAGGCCTCCAGTGAGGCCATGAGGTGGGAGGGGTTAAGGATGGCGAGGTCTCCAGTGAGGCCATGAGGTGGGAGGGGTTAAAGATGGTGGGGCCAAGATGGCGGCCCCCCAGTGATTCCACGTGTCCAAGATGGCGGGCCAAAGCTGGCGACCCCCCCCCCCAGTAATTCCATGTGGCTGCTTACCGGAATGGCCAGGCCCAGGCAGCAGGGGTGGGCAGGCACAGGGTGAAGGGCGCCAGGGCGCGAGTCCGAGTGGAGGAACCAGCTGGAGCGCGGGCTGGACTTGGCGGGCTGGGGGCTGTTTAGCAGAGTGGCGGCCACCTAGATGGAGGAGGCAGGCGGCCCCGGCAGGCGGGTCTAAGCAACGCCAGGCGCGGAGAAGACATAGGCGCGCGGTGTGGCGCAGTCCGCGGGCGGCGCAGTCCCATTCCAGCAGCGGGCGGCGTGGGCAGGCGGGAACGGCGGTTTTAGGAGGTCCAAGCGGCAGGCAGAGGTCCTGGCCCGTGCAGGAGGTCAGCAAGTAGAACAGGTGCCAGCATCACCCAAGGAGCCTGGCTCCGGGCGGGTGGAACTAGCAGCCTGGCGGCCGGCGGAGCCTGCACGCCCCGGCAGTGGTGGCCGCGGAAGATGGCCGCCGGCGCTCCGGAAGAGAGTACATGGGCGGGAAAAGATGGCCACCGGCTCTCAGCAGAGCTTGGGGCCAGAAAGATGGCCACCGGCTCTCAGCAGAGCACGGGGCCGAAAAGATGGCCGCGAGCTCTCAGCAGAGCTCGGAGCTGGAAAGATGGCCGCAGACTCTCAGCAGAGCGCGGGATCAGAAAGATGGCCACCGGCTCTCAGCAGAGCTCGGGGCTGGAAAGATGGCTGCGAGCTCTCAGCAGAGCCCGGGGCGGGAAGAAGGCCGCCGGCTCTCAGCAGAGCGCGAGGCCGAAAAGATGGCCGTGAGCTCTCAGCAGAGCTCAGGGCTGGAAAGATGGCCGCAGACTCTCAGCAGAGCCCGGGGCGGGAAGAAGGCCGCCGGCTCTCCCAGAGAGCGCGGGGCCGAAAAGATGGCCATGAGCTCTCAGCAGAGCTCAGGGCCGGAAAGATGGCCGCAGACTCTCAGCAGAGCCTGGGGCGGGAAGAAGGCCGCCAGCTCTCCCGGAGAGCACGGGGTTGGGGAAGAAGGCTTACGGTCCGGGCAGGCACGGGGCGGCAGCGGCGGCAGTGGTGGGAGCAATGCCTGCAAGCGGAGCGCTGGTGTGGGACCTCACAGTCGAGCTTCTGGCGGGTCGGAGAGTCCGGGGCTCAAAAAGAGAGTAAAAAGAAAAAGAGAAAAAAAGAAAAAAATAGGGAGGGACCCAAGAGTTCTCCCAGTTTGGCACCAAATGATAAGTAAAATAAAAAATTAAATGCGAGTAAAATAAAAATAAGTGAGTACGGCGGAGTGTGAAAAACATGAGAGAGGTCCGGTACACATGGCATGTAAAGTTTTAATGACACGGCTCTCCCAGGGATCAGGGCGAGGCACTGTGGGGCCCGCGCGCCTGTCCGAAGCTAGAGGACGCGGGCTCTCCTTTTAAAGGCATGCATCTCGCGAGATGGGGGTTTTACTCGTGGGAATGCCCAATTCTCGCGGGGGTTTCAGCCCCTCCCTTGCCCTGCAGAGGTCATGTGACACAAAGTCACATGAGTGCAGGACCCAACTTAACACTTGGAAGGTTGAGACTGGAGGATAACAGGTGTTAGGCCAGCCTCAGCAACTTAGCAAGCTCCTGCTTTAAAAAAAAAAAATTATATATATATATATATATATATATATATATATATATATATATATATATAGTATGAGATTCTACCTAAGAGGGAGAAATATCTGGGTTCTATCCCCAGTATTAAAAAGAAAAAGCTGGGCCGGATGTGGTTGGCCCATGCTTGTAATCCCAGCATTCCGGAGCTGAGACCAGAGGATCGCGGTTCGTGGACAGCCTCAGCTACTTAGTGAGACCCTCTGCAACTCAGTGAGACCCGGTTTCAAAATAAAATAATAAAAAATAGGCAGAGGCTGTAGCTCAGAGGTCAAATGCCCCAGACCCGCAAAATAAGTAAAAGAAAAAGCTGTTGCCATCAACTATTAGAAAGCCCTGCTTATATATTTTATCCAGACATTAATCATGAGTTACATTTTGAACTTACATATTTTTGTGCATGAATGTGTGATTATAAATGATAATATTTTGTACAGAAATCAGAAGAGATTATCATCTCTTCATCACTAAGATAAGAGTTCAATTCTGGACTCTTCAGCAAAAAAAAATTGTGTGACAGCAAATACATATCTGAAGATATATTTTCAGACACTGAAGCAATTTCCAAATTTTATTTTATTTTAAAAAATAGGTCAAAGTGTAGTCATACATGGTTATACTTTTAAAAAACTATTTTAACTTTAGTCCACTTATCAATGACTTATTTCTGGTCTTTGAAGTCAATATGAGTTGATCATATAAATTTCTTTCACACATTTTTACCAAGGCTATATATTATTTTCAGGAATGCTTTGCTCATGTACTCACCAAAGAAATAAAGTATTTATATTAAACAGTGATTTTCAAATACACTGACCCAATAACAACTAAAGACATAAGCTAAAGTAGGAAATATGAAAGAAGGGTTGAAAAATAGTAGCTACAACCCAGAGAGAATACGCCAAGTGTCAAGTAACTAGCCCAATAGTCCAATTTTTTCTTACAGTTTCAGGCAAGCATTCAATTCTATTCTATACTATACTTCTATTTCTTTTCATTTAAAATAAGGACTCAATTCTTGCTCTTTGAAAAATAAAAAGAGTAGAATTACCATTTCTTAAAGATGCCTCCTGTTTCTCCTTAGTTTCAGATTTCTCTCCCTAATACTTGACATATATCTATAGTTTGAGAGTCAAGATTCTAACCATTTTCTGTTTCAAGCATTCTCTTATTCTAAACTTCAGTAACTCTTTTTGTGGAGGGTGGGTATTGAGGATAGAACCCAGGAGCGCTCTACCTTTTAGCTATATCCTGAGACCTTTAATTTTTATTTATTTATTTACTTATTTTGGTGGTACTGGGGCTCCTGGAAGCCCTTCTACCTCCGGGCTACACTCCCAGACCCATTTTTTATATTTTTATTTAGAAACAGGGTCTCCTAAGCCAGTGCAGGCGGCTGGCTTCGAACCTGTGCGATCCTCCTGTCTCTGCCTCCCAAGTGCGGGGATTACAAGTGTGCGCCACCACGCCCAGCCATCCTGAGACCTTTTAATTAATTTATTTATTTATTTATTTTTGTGGTACTGGGGATGAAACCCAGGGGCATTCTACCTCCAAGCCATACTTCCAGCCCTATATTTTTATTCATTGTTTTCTTTATTGAAGATGGTACACATTTAAACTGTGCTGGGTGAGTCAGGCAAGCTGGGCATGGTGGCACAGGCTGGTTCAAAGCCAGCCTCACTGGCTTAAGAGACCCGTTTCCAAATAAATATATAAAATAGTCCTGGGAGTGTAGCCCAGAGGTAGAAGGGTTTCCAGGAACCCCAGTACCATCAAAATCAAATAAACTGTGCTGGGTACCCTCCCCCGCTTATTCTTTATTTTTGAAACAGGGTCTCACTGAGTTGCAAATGGCCTCACTAGCTAAGGCTGTCCTAGGACAGCGATCCTCCTGTCTCAGCCTCTCAAATGCTGGGATTACAAGCATGTGCCATCACACCCAGCCTTAATTTTTTTTTTAATTTTGAAACAGTGGCCTCAAACCTGTGGAACTCCTGTCTCAGCATCCCAAATACTAGGATTACAGGCATGTAGCACCATCCTGGCTTCAGTAAATTATTCTTAAAAATTAGAAGTAGTCTCTTAATGGAAAACTGATTTACTACCATACCAGCTCTTATCAAGCAACATTTTTACTAGATATTGTTTTTATTTTTAATGCTAGAGTCTTTATATTCTCTCATTGTACCTAAAACTATTAAAATAATTAAAAAGCTTTAATTATCCTGTTCACTGTTACAATTGTGTTATGCTATATATTTATTGCTGTCTCTGGTGAGCACTATAGCTACGTGGCCTAGGGTGTTTTAAAAATAATTTGGACTGGTTAACAGTTAAAGACATGTGAAGTATCTGAATTTTAGTTATGAGCAAGAGGTGAAAAAGGTTCCTGTCAAGGGGATGTCAAGGTGGCACCAGGAAGCAAACTGTTCTGAGAGTTTCTGTACAGCACAGGGGCTACTGAGTAATTGCCTCCATTTCGCAGTGATTGACCCCGACAACAGTGAAAAAGAAGGTGTAAAGAGTAAACCAGTGGTACAAAAAGTCCAGAAAGCACAAAGCCCAGAAAACGCAGTGAAAAGAACATTGCTTTCTGTTCAGTGACAATTCTTCCTAATTTGGGCAAAAAAAAAATTTGTTATTATACTAAAATATACTGGATAGATGTCAATTTTGAGACAAGAGGAAGAAAGGCAAAACTTGGAAAATTTGCACATTTAACATTAAGAATATCTGTGCCTCCATTTCAATGGCAGTCAATCCACAGAAGAATATATGTTAACTTCACAGAGAAAGTAAGCACACAATCATTCATTCCCACTTGATTCATCTTTATATAGAGATATGTCACTAGCACAGTACCTTGCACATAATTGAGACTCAGTAGTTTAACCATTCATTAATACAATTATGCCATATTTATAAAGCACCTACTATATTCTAGTAGTAATGGTACAGTGGTGAAGAAAACAAAGCCTCTCGCAGCACTTACATTCTGTTATTACCAAGATAATTATGCTTTCCAGCTGCAACTTGTGGTATCAAAGATCATAAAACATATTCATCAAGTGCTCAGATTCTGGAGCCTAATGGCCGGTGTTTGAAAGTGTGCCCCACCATTTGCTAGCTGTGTGGCCTTGGGCAATTTGCTTAAACATTTTAGGATTCAATTTCTTTATTTACAAAATGGGAATGTCATATACACTGCTAGATGTGTTTGTGTATGTGTGTAAGGGAATGTAAAAGTTTAGTTTTCTATTGAATTCCATCTGAACTACACAATTTTATTACAGACTCAATTTGCTAATAAGTGAATAAATCAACTAGAAAAGTTCTTAAATATAGGGTGTCAAATATGCGGTGATAAAATATTAAAAATTGGAGTCCTGGCTTTAGTGATGACAGTGTACGTTGTGCTTATTTTCTACAAGCAAATAAAAATAGAACAGGTGGGGGTGACAGTGAAGAAAATTATAACTCGGCTTGAAAATATGTGGGTGTATTTAGAACAAATTCTGGTTCGCTTATTTGTAGGGAAGAGTTTCTGGGAAACTTTCGTTTAAAATCAGTTTCTTGGCTTAAATGAAAGTATTTTCTTTTTTCCTCTCTCAATGATGTGATATTTCTGGAAAGGCAATGCAGTTGATTCTGTGATTAAGTATATTTTAGAACATACCACCTGTTTCTCTTCAGTTATATTCATAGTTTTCTCTTTGTCCTTATACTTACCTTCTTTTATCTCCCTCTGTTCCACAGAAAAAATTATGACATCAACATCCAAAGGAATTCTTCGCCCATTTTTAATTGTCTGCATCATCCTGGGCTGCTTCATGGCATGTCTGCTTATTTACATCAAGCCCACCAACAGCTGGATTTTCAGTCCAATGGAGTCAGCCAGCTCAGTATTGAAAATGAAAAATTTCTTCTCCACCAAAACTGATTATTTTAATGAAACTACTATCCTGGTGTGGGTGTGGCCATTTGGGCAGACCTTCGACCTTACATCCTGCCAGGCCATGTTCAATATCCAAGGGTGTCATCTCACAACAGACCGGTCACTGTACAACAAGTCTCATGCGGTCCTGATCCATCACCGAGACATCAGTTGGGATCTGACTAATTTACCTCAGCAGGCTAGGCCACCCTTCCAGAAATGGATTTGGATGAATTTGGAATCACCAACTCACACTCCCCAAAAGATTGGCATCGAGCACCTGTTCAACCTGACTCTAACTTACCGCCGTGACTCAGATATCCAAGTGCCTTACGGCTTCTTGACGGTGAGCACAAACCCCTTTGTGTTTGAAGTGCCAAGCAAAGAGAAGTTGGTGTGTTGGGTTGTAAGTAACTGGAACCCTGAGCATGCCAGGGTCAAGTATTACAATGAGCTAAGCAAAAGTATTGAAATCCACACCTATGGGCAAGCATTTGGAGAATATGTGAATGATAAAAATCTGATCCCTACCATATCTACTTGCAAATTTTATCTCTCTTTTGAAAACTCAATCCATAAAGATTACATCACAGAGAAGCTCTACAATGCTTTTTTGGCTGGCTCTGTACCTGTTGTTCTGGGACCATCTAGAGAAAACTATGAAAATTATATTCCAGCAGATTCATTCATTCATGTGGAAGATTATAACTCTCCCAGTGAGCTAGCAAAATATCTGAAGGAAGTTGACAAGAACAATAAATTATACCTTAGCTACTTTAACTGGAGGAAGGATTTCACTGTAAATCTTCCACGATTTTGGGAGTCACATGCATGCTTGGCTTGTGATCATGTAAAAAGGCATCAAGAATATAAATCTGTTGGTAATTTAGAGAAATGGTTTTGGAATTAAAGTTTTTCCATCCTTTGCATATTTAGTAAAATATTTTGATGAGATATCAACCAAGTTCCGAGGATAAGAAAGAAAAAACATTCTGCTTTTGTGTCCCAGCTTATTTCTATTGTTTTTTCATGGGTAATGTGTATTTTTTGACGGAGATTTTTAAGAGCTCGACATTAGCAATCATTCCATTTGATTTTAAATTATCCTGTATATACCTGATTATGTGCACTGAAAAATAATTTATTCACTGTCATTTATAAACATTCTTTTCATACTTTTGTAGTAAACTGTGATGTAAGTTTATGATTTGATGGTTGTTTCTACACTGATTAGCTCTTTAATCTGCTTGAGAAATGAAGATACATATCCTAAATATGAAAGATTTTTACTAAACATCTAAACATTATAATATTTAGTTCTGGGTTTGCATAATGTTAACAAGAGAAGAATGTACTATATTTGAGTGAGTTCTAACCTATTTGATCTATTTTCTACTTGTTTATCACATTCGCAAAGGCAGAATTATTTATGTAGTGAATAAGAAAGATATGAAGCAGAACTGTTCTATTCAAGAAACTATTAGACTTTTCATTTATTTCCATTAGGTTGACTTGCAAGTGCAGCTACTTATTCTCATAATCTGAAAGTGCTGAGAACTTTTAAATAATGAATTTCTTGTGATTTTCAGTACCTGAAAAATAATCCTAATGATACTTGAAAGAATCTACAATAGTTCTCTTCCTGATCCTGATAATACTTATTGTTATAATGATTGTTTCCTCAGATAACAAAGAAAACAGTATCTATATATAAAAATCATATTTATAAATGTACTATTTATGTATGATTTTTCAATACTCATCAATTTAAAATAATTTTTATGAAGCTCCAATATTAAAGTTTTATTTTACCATACAGACAAATAAATTGACATCATATTTTAAGTCTGTTCTATCATTTAAGAGAATCTAAATAAAATTTATTTAATTAGTTAAATTAATTTAATTAATGTCACCAATGAATGAAATATAAATTGTTTAAAGGATAAAAATAAAAAATAATCTATAGGAAACAGAATGCTAACACAGACTAGGATCTCAATGCATATTTATTGGATTAATAAGTGGCATTCAGAGTCATGGAAAAATTTTGTTTCAATGAAGTGACAATGCTAATTTACAGAGATATTGTTTTTTATTTATTTTATTTTTTTGCTTTTATTGGTGCATTATAGTCTCACATCATAATGTAAATCATGTTGACAGTAGCATACAATTACACAATACTTGGCCCCCCGCCTCTCCATTTTCCTCCCTCCCAATACCAAGTGCCCAGATTTACAATGGTATATTCACATCTATACACATAGTAGATGGTAGTATTTCCATTAATGAACCTCAGTCTTCCTCCTCCCCTTCCCTTCCTCCCTAGCTCCACAAAAGATCTCCTCCATTATCTGGAGTCCCTCTGGATATGCTATTTTATATTCCATTCTAGTAATTATAAACACACGGCACATATAACTAGAGTCGTCAAAGCTTTATAGAATCAAAATAAAACTATCATCACACTAAATTTTTGAAGAATTTATCTCTGAACTTTCTTTTGCCTTTAATGTTTCTCTCCCATGAGGTTGGAGAATGGGAGAGCTGAACCAAGCAGAAATAGTAGATGAGAAAACCAGGTACTAAAGATTCTTCAAAGGAAGTATTCCAAAAGAATCTCTAATGACTTTATTCTACTTTGGTTAAAAATTCATCAAATGAATTAGAATATTCTAATCATATCAATTGGGGTCTATTTGTGATTTATTTAATAGTCTTATTACATGATGACATCACCAAAACTCAAAGCTAGAATATTCTATACCAGATATATACAAGTATATGAGATACCTTTCAATGTAGTAATGTCCAGCAATCAAGGCTGCCTTAGGAGAGAATGAGCTCTCCCTTGCACTGGAAGCTTTGAGCAAAGGATGATAACTGTACTAAATAGGGCTTGGTTTCATCCCCAGGTTAATTTCTTCAGCCACATTTGAATAGGTGCATGGTATCAGACAGTTGCCCTAACCATTTCAGAGAAAAGGAAGCTTACAATTAAGCAGAGAAACATAAAAGCTTCTTTTCCATTCCAGCCTGACTCTGCTTATGCATGTGCAACTCTCAATAGAGTTTATAGGGATCACTGCCAGTTTAATGAAAAAAACAGTAGCATTTTTTTCCCAGTTGTTCAGCTACTTGTCATGTTTTGGGGCTGCAAACTTTGTCTACTTAATTTGATCCAACATAAATTCCCTCTACATTTTCCCTTCTAGCCACATAACATTTCTTCTAGTCATCAACAAAGGACATGTTTACATGTATGCCCTTCCAGATTAGCAAAGATCTACACTGACATAAGATTTATTGAAAAATAGTCAAATCCATACATTTATATTTGTCATTTTTTTATCTATAAAGTGTAGAAAAATAAGATGCATTGCTAATAGGCTTAGAAAGCACCTTTTTCCTATGAAAGCTAAAAATCATTTGATGTCATTTTGACCTGCAATCCCTAAAGTGGATGATAATTATTTCAAGTAAATGAAAGACATGAAGAAAGTTGCTTCTATTCTTGACTATAAATTTAGACTCTTTCTTGGACTCTGACTGTATTTATATGCTCATAACGTGACTCAAGTTAAGGTAGTAAGTGTTTAACTATATATTAAAAACCCATTGCCAATTCCCAGGATAATAAATTTTCTGAATTTAAAGTGTCAAAATGAATAAAGCAACTGGACACTTTAGTCTGGGCCCATTCATCTGTGAGTTGGGTGGCTAGAAGAAATAATAGCAATGTTTATAAACCAAACTCTTTTTTATATTTATGAGTTTACTAGATTCAAGGATATTACTGATTCAAGGATATTACTGATTTAAGATACATACACATACACACTGCTAGTGGCAATAGTTAAGATTAGAACTTAAGATTCCTATCTCTTAATTGTGTATTTGTTTTCTTCACATTTTTACCTTACATAGAAGTACATCTCGATTTCTATAAATGTGAATATCTTATTGGCATTACGTAAGGTTGTAGGCTGGTACACTCTGTGGAAAAACTGACTTTTGAAGGTCTATAGTGAATTCTAGTGTTAGCATTCCTTTAGGTTTAAATATTTTAAGAGTTGAGCTTTAGCATATGGAAACAGATTTTCACTGATTTTAAGTGAGATACAACCATCAAAAAGGTATATAATTTTCAGCTGTTCCTTTTATAAATTCTGTGGATTACAATTCTTTTAAGAATATCTCACATGAAAGATATATTGACTCAACTAAATCAACTTGGCTCTGGATATGTAAAAAATAAACAGACCATTTAAAATGCTTTATTCCAAAATATTAAAACACTATTACTATCAATGGTCTGAACATATTTAAATATCAATTATTATAGTTTTTATGAGAATATATAATATTATTTTTATACTTTTTGGTAATAAGAATATATACTGAATTGTCTATGTCCAGCAGTGTTATACTCTGAAAAATAATAATCACGACAGTCACATATTTTATAACAACCATTAATTTCACAATATGAAGTAGAAACTAATAAAATTATGTTAGTAAGAAAACAATATCAGCTTAGAATTATGATATTTACCATAAAATTCCTGATAATCCTAGAATGTATAGAAATATTTTCCATTTTGAAAGCTTAGAAAGCTCAGACTAAATTTAAGGTGTGATAGAATATTTATAAATTATTTCTGAGCCTTTAATTCTGGCCTCCAATTGAAAGTTACATAGAAAAAGAATAGTAAACTATGTTTTTGATATTTTTGCCTATTTTCAAACTAGATTTCATGAGCCTTAAGGTTAGAGGCTAGAAAGTGTTTTTGCATGAATTATTCCCCCCAACAAGTTTTACAGCCTTACATTATAACTTTGTGCTTGATCATATCTTTGAATTTCTTGAAATTCTCATCTCATTTAGAACTTTTTAACAAATTATAATCAAGCTGTTACATATAACAGATTTCAGAATCTAAAGGATAGGTAAGCATTATGTCTAATGCAGAGGAGGATCTAAACAAATATACGTGGAATGAATATATGCCATTAGTTGTAACAAAAATATACATTTTTGATACTTTTATTGGTGCATTATAGCTTATAGGTACTAACTGGAAATTACATTTTATATTTATTTTATTGATTAGTTTGGTGTCTGGCAGCACATGGAAGGCATGATAAGTCCTTCTTGTTTTACTATATTCTAAGGCTCCCAAAGAGTTAAGATTGCAAGAAAGATTAAATAGAACTTGGACCGTATTAATATTCTATTCAAATATTAATAACATACCAACTGTTTCTAATAGAAAACTTAATATTTATGGATAATATAAAATGTGTGTGCTGTGAAGGGCAGATGTTCACTACCAATGAACAAAAATATAGTTTATTTAATCCCTGACTCCCTCACTTCATTCCATTGTATTCCAAACATTAATTAAGATGATTTTATTTATCTGAATGTTTCACACCCCAAAATTTTGTATCATTTTGCAAATACTTAAGCTCCACTACTGTTCAGACTATTCTCCTCTTGCTAATTCTTATTAAATATATAACTATATGTCCATATTCATAAACATTTTATAAAAAGAGTTAATGGAACCTAAATGAGAGATAACCTACTAAACTAGAAATATGAATAACAAGCTGGACATGGTGGTGTGTGTGCTCGTAATCCCAGCATTCAGGAGGCTTAGACAGAAGGATCACAGTTCAGGGCCAGCCTCATCTACTACTTAGTGAGGTCCTTTTGCAACTCAGTGAGATCCTATTTCAAAATAAAAAATAGGGCTAGGGGTATAGCTTGAAGGTAGAATGCCTCTGGGTTCCATCCCCAGTACTGCACAAAAAAAAGAGAAAGAAATATAAATAACATTACCAAGGTTATTAGTTCACCAAATTTCAATTTGAGAAAGTCACTTAGACTTTCTGGACTCTTTTCTTTGTAAGAGCCCATCTAGCACTATTATTCTCTTATCTAGGATATAAATTGTTGTATGCATAAATTTGAAAATGAAATTCCAAACTTATTTTGGAAAATAAATATTCCAATGAAAATTTTTTCTATTTCTTTGTAGAAACATTTAAATCATAAAACTTTAAATTATTTTGGATTTTTTGTACTACCCAAGTTCTTAATACAATAATCTCAAAATATTTATTGATTCAAAAAATTCAGGAAGACAGAGGACAGACACATAGACACCCTCAGTGACAAAAGTATAGTGTAATTTGAGTAAGCAAGATTGGATTCATTTAGAAATTTTAGTTTAGTTTTGGGTTGTTTTTTTTTGTGTGTG
Source organism: Muscardinus avellanarius (assembly GCF_963383645.1). Lineage (NCBI taxonomy): Eukaryota > Metazoa > Chordata > Mammalia > Rodentia > Gliridae > Muscardinus > Muscardinus avellanarius. The sequence goes on from NC_137794.1 coordinate 50,735,222, forward strand.
TGTGTGTCTTTTTGTTTGTTTTGTTGGTTTTGCTTTTGTGGTACTGGGGATTGAATTCAGGTGCATTCTACCTCTGGACTGCAAGCCTGGCCCTTTTTATTTTGAAACAGGGTGTTTCTAAATTTTTGAGGGCCTCACTAAAGAAAATCTAGTTATGTTTAAGCTCACAGTCAATATATGCTCATGCATTTGATTTATTTTGAAAACATTTTAATTTAAAAAGAACTTCTCTCCAATGGCAGGTATTTTCTGCCAGAGTTACTCAAAGCATTGTTCCTAGGTCAAGGTCACCTGACCTAGTATCTCTAGAAGTGTTCATTAACAATATTGATTCCTTTGCCCTGCCCCATGCAATTAGAATGTTTTCAAATCATAAAAAGCATGCTCTTAATACATTTCCTAAGTTATTTTGTGTCTGCTATAGTTATAGGTGGTGGCCCTTCTTATTTTAAACCTGTGGTTGGGGACTTCCTGGGTCAGTTGCATAAGGATTTCAAAGATTGTTTATAATATACACTATCTGAATCTCTGGGTTTGAGATGGGATCTGGAATTTGCATTTTAAAAAATCTCTTCAGTTCTGCCAGTTTTGAGGACAGCGTCCTACCTATGAAAGGGAAAGAAAGTATTCTAAACTTGAATGGGTATTATTGCCTTTCTTGAGTTCAGCTGGAATCTTTATAAATGAGTTAGTAGAGAATTCCTTTACTTCAAGACTCAAGATACTCCTTATGTCTAATTATTTCATGCATGTGCATGAACTCATCCACTAATCTTGTGATCTGGGGCAGGTTATTTACAGTCTCCAGACATTCTTTGAAGTCATGAGAGGCTGATAACAGTAGTTTTCAAGCCTGGATGCACACGAGAATCATAGGAACATTTTTAGAATTGTTTATGTCCAAACCTCATCCTCAGAGAGTAGATCCAGTTGGTTTGAGGAAGGAGCCAGAAGGTAGAGTTTTAAAGGCTCCATGGGTAATTCTAATGTAGGGTCATTTCTAGGAGCCACCAGTCTACACCTGGCCAGCTATCAGTCTAAAGGCACTATTAGGGAAAAAAAAAAAGGTTATATACCTTGAAAAAATCTCTCCCCTTTTCTTCTTAGGTTTCTAACTATATGTTTATAATATGCAATAGAAAAGACTGGACTGGACAATTACTACAATTTCAGGTACCAATCCTAAGCTTCTCTGATCTGCTTATCCATTGTATATATTTAAGAGACAAATTTCTTGACTGATAGGAAGGAAAATTATAATTAAAATATGGCAATGAGTTATATACCTTGAGGATTTTTGATGAGCATAGATTTAGAATTTAATCAGAGCTCTATCCTTAACTAGCTATGCACACATTACTTGAATTCTGTTAACCACAGATTTTGCATCTGTACAGTGGAGGGAGCATATTCTTGATTTTTTTTTTTTTTACATGAGTGTGAATAAATGAAATTGTCTTCAAGTGATGAGTGTTCACCTTCCCTCCACCCATCAAACCCAGGGTTTTGAGCCTGCTAGACAAGTGCTTCACCAGTGAGCTATTCCCTTAGCCCTGATAGCTTTTATTCTTTTAAAAGATAATTGTAAGGAATCTAGTATGATACCCCCAATTTTAGTTGTAAACTCTGAAAATGTTAAGCAGGCAGCTTATAAGAATCACTGAAAACTTAAACAAGCCAAAGGAATAATCTTCAGGAGAAAAGAAGCCAATAAATATAGTGTGGAAGCATGTGTTCATTTCTTCTGTAATTACTAAGTGATAGAAGAGGCGTGTAGAGCTGGCGGCAATGGTGAATAGGCATTATTTGCATTACTAAACACATACACCATTTCTTAAAATAATTAGAACTCAAGCAGGCCTAATTTTCTCACACTGTTATAAGCAATCAGTAAATTAAAAGTCAATTTAGCTTATTACCAGTTGGTATACTTTGAATCACAGAATGAAATAGCAGGAAGATTGCTAGAGATCATTGGGTTTTTTTTTGTTGTTGTTGTTTTTGTTTTTGAGGGGGGAGAGGTAAGGAAATAGTCCTTAGATATATACGACAACTTGACTTAATTCTTGATTTTAACTTCTCCACTACCTTATACACAGTACTAATTGATAATATCAGAAAAAAATAACTTTCCATCTACTTTTCTTAATGCTTAAAAAATGGCCAAAAGTTTAAATGTTAAGGCATAAATTCAATAAACAAGAATGTACTTATTTAGTACTGCAGAAATAATTCTTAGCCAGAATGTGATTAAGGCTACTCTAATTGCTAATTAAATGGTAGAGTTTTGACATGAACAATCTCAGATATTCATGTACACAATATTTAAGTTGTACTTGGTTAAAACAAGAAGATAGACTTTAGGAAAATTTCTATTTTTAAATGTAAAAAAGTAATGATATTCAAGATAGTGTTTTAAATAGTTTATAACTGTGTTCCTTTAAATAACTTTAGAAATGTTAATTATTTCAGTTACTACATTACAAAACTTCAAAATTTGAGTTTGTTTTAGGTCTCTGGCAACCAAATAATTTTGAGTTAGTCTTGTGTGTAAAGTATGCTAAATTAGGGCATGTTGGAATTTTATTGTGAAAAACAAATATGAATCTTATCTGAAAAATGTTAAGGATGATTTCTACAGTGTGAAGCTATAGAAGTATATGAAGTCTGGTAACTTTTCTATGCACAGCTGCATTGTGTTATGATTAATAAGGCAGCTGGAGATAGAAAAGAAGACTTGGCAGAAACAGCGCCCAACGTCCCAAGTAACAACCCAGGTCTACTCATTATCTAGGTAATATGTGCCAGAGTTACAACAGCATCTCCCTCAATTTCAAATTGGCTTCATTAGCCACCTTCAGTCCCACAGTTGAGATAATCCTGAAGATGCCGTCCTTGTTCAAGGTGAGATTGCCAAAAGAGAGCTCAGGTAGGGTGAGATGCACATTCCTAAGAACAGTAATGAAAACAGACCTGTCACACACTGATGTTCTTCTTCAAGAGCCCTTGAGCAAATCAAGAATATCTTATTGTCCAAATAAACCTGAAAGTAGTGTACTTTTTAGAAAATAAATGGTCCATCACAAATTTCCTGTATTATTTTTAAGCAATTAAAGGACAAAAACCTATCACACTTTAGACAAGGAATTTTACTTTAAAAAAACAAAAACAAAATCTTTCAGCTTATAAGTGCCCTACATTCAAATTGATGAGTTCTCCGTAAGATTAATAGAATAAATGCTAGTATAAAAGATGTAGGAAAAGTAATGAAAATTTTATCCTTAAATAAAATTTTAACCTTAATGAAAATTGTATTCTTAAATAAAAATCATAATCTTCAGAGCTATTATGATGGCAGCCTTCAAAAATAACAAGCTTTTTTATTTCCTTTCTCTCCTCTTTTTTTCTCTCTCCCTCAAAATTGCATTTGTAAGACTTAGGGATAATAGTGTGACAATATAAAAAGCAACATCTCTATGGAGTCCCTAGAAATTAAATCGTGTATGTATGAGATATATGTAAAAAGTAATGTTTACAGAAATGCAAGTGGTCAAAATGAATTATTGAGATCAATTATCTTCACTGTGACAATATTTATTCTTAATTTAAAACAATATTTGAATGTAATAGAAGTTTTTAAAGAAAAGAAGTAAAGCGCTAACAAGTCTGTATCTAGGTTGAGGCTCACAATATTTCAGAAGAGAGAAAAAATGTCAACAAGGAACCAGGAAAGGCATAGTAAACTAAGGATCCGAGACCAAATTCTAATTTTCACAGTGTACTGTGTAACTCACTAGCGTTTAAGCCAAGGATTTTTAATCTGTAAAATAAGGATGATGACCTGCCCATTAGAATTACCTGAAAGCTTTTCATATCTCTTGGTTTACTGATTCGGAATTCTGGTTTAATTGTATGGCTGCTGTACATTCTTCTAGATTTCTTCTTTCTGCTCTTTTCCATGTGGCCATGGCACTGCTCTAAAAGTGATAAGAAAAAGGGAGAGAACCTAACACAGAATTGCTTACAGAGCTCCGATGAAAGTGTTACTAAAGGAAGCTGCAGAGAAGCTGCTCTGCAACCTGAGAGTGGTGACCTCGAATATTTCCTCTTGTTCTCATCCCATCGAGACCACATATGCTAGTATCTTTTCTAGAGATTTCAAGTGAAACTTTGAGTAAACAGACTTATGCCTAAGTAAGGAAGGTCAACATGGCCACCATAAAACAAAATGTGCCAATTTTATCCCATATGTGAATTGCAAGGGTCAGTAATCCATGAACTATTTGGATGGTAATTGTATGTTTTATTAATGTAATATAATTTTGCACTATTGTATTGTCATATTTAAACAAACTCAATACTCTGAAACCTAATGCCAAATGTACAGTTTATAGATTCATGTTATTTCTGATAAGAATTTAATTGCATTGTGCTAATAGTGTTTGATGCCATTAACTTTCTGTGGGTGTATTATTGTGATGCAGATGCAGTAGGGTTGTTGTAAGCACACTAATCAGTCATCTGGATTTTTATAGATGAAATCATACATTGATCCGAAATCACTTTTCTACTTATTTTTTTGTAGAGTATTTTTCCACACTTGAAAAAACATGATTATTTTATATCAACAAACATCAGCATTTCTTTAAAATCTTATTTTAGTAGCCAATGCATGTTTGAAATAAGATGTCAAATATCACATGATAATATTAAGATTGTGTTTATATTAGGTGAAAAATATGCATGCCACTGGTGAATCATGTAGCTTTGAGGGGAGGGAGGTTTGCACTGCCAACGCACACACAGGCTTTGTTTCAATCTGTGTGCATGATTCACATACTTTCAAGACTTTTTTAAACATTTGGTAAAATGAAAATGTTATTCTCAATGCTAATGAGCCAACAGACAATGCCGCTTCGGCTTTTTTCTAACTTTGCTGCATATTGTGTAGATATTCCCCGAAAATTTCCTCTTGGAGTTGTTGGCAATAAAATATGACAAAATCATTTATTGATAAGTGGTACAATTCACAATGTGGTAACAATATTATAAGAAAATGAAGATGTTAAAAAATCACCTTTATCAGTTCCATTCACTGAACAATAATCCGACAGTTTTCTGGTATCAAGAATGGTTTGTAACCGGGCGTAGTGGAACACACTCGTAATCCCAGCATTCGGGAGGCTGAGACCGGAGGATCGCGGTTCGCCGACAGCTTCAGCTACTTAGTGAGGGCCTCTGCAACTTAGTGAGACCCTGTTTCAAAATAAAGAATAAAAAATAGGGTAGGGGGTGTAGCTCAGAGGTCAAATGCCCCTGGGTTCCATCACCAGACCAGCAAAAAAAGAAAAAGAAAAGAAAAGAAATGGTGGGATGGTTTGTCTTCAGTTATTTTAACACTGCCAAAATCAGTACTAATGTTGTACATGGGGGAATGGAATGGTTGAGATCAGGTCTGTCTGCACAAAACTAACTTGGACAATAACATAAAACATCCAGGCAGTATCGATAGCCAATTAGTGTAATTGGCAAAATAATAATAATAATAAAAATATGGATGTAGACTTTTCTTTCTCAGTAACAAGTCATTTTAAAAATGTATAGAAAACATCAATGTTGGCTACAGAAATATGCCTTCACATGCTGATAATTTATAGTAGTCTTTTTAAAATAATAAAAATCACTCTATTCAGTGGAAGAGTGTTTTGGTTTGTTGCATGTGTAGTTTTTTTGTTTGTTGTTTTTGTTTGTTTGGGGCCATTTTCAGAAAATATACTTGTAATTTTGAAAGATCTTAATTTCAAACAGGATATATATAATCAACCCTTCCTTAGATGAAATTAGTCATTGATCATAATACAGTAAATCTGTAACATAACTCTTGGTAGCTTAAAACACCAATATAAACAGTTACACTGTTGGAAGGTAATTTCATTGCTAGGTTATTAAAACAGTGGAAGTCCTATTTATACACTTATTTATTTATTTATTTATTTACAGAAGATTGGTTCCTTTGAGTTCAGCTTAACAACTTCAGTGAAGTTAATATAATGGTAAGAAAAGTTGATTCTAGTTTGTATTCCAAGTGAAAATTATGTAACTAAGTCTTGCTGTAAACTTGGAGAAAAACATTGTCAAATGATGAATATCCAGTCCTAGCAATGAAGAAGCCAACTACACCATCCAAGGTGTTTTATGTGTGTGACATTAAGCAAACATTGATCTGGGCTCTTAGTTTGGTACCATATCATTTCCTTCATTGATTCAACCTGTAAATAACATAACACTTTATGGCAGCTAAGCACTTATTTTAATAAGCCATGAAAGGCAAGATGCCATAGAAAATCTGTATATTCAGCTACTTGAGGAAGTTGTGCTTTCCACAAATTAAGCTGGAGATGTCATTTGAATTTCCTTCTCTTAAAATGTCATCACAATGTAGATTCTTGCTCATTAATGTCTTTCTGGGCTTACAAATATGTGGTGTGACTGCTATAATTTTGTGAAATTTTGTTTATCAATTAATAGTGACTTCAACAATCTGTGCTAAGATTTCAAAGTAAAAATAAATGTTTGAGAATTTGAGCCTGTTGTGCGTAAGAAGAAATCTCTTTCTGCAGTCATATTTCCTATATTAAATGTAAGTACCTCACTGATTTAGCACTGGAGTTATTGCTTGGATGTGTAAATAATGATGTTCAATTCAGGCCTAATGAATTCCTGTAATGTGAATATTTAAAATAAAAGACTTTGATTTAAATGTACTATAGTTCGTGGTGGTTATTTATAATTCTTACATTCAAAATCTTTCACTTGATAAAATTCATTTGCATTTACATGCATATTTCAATTTTCTGGATATATTGAAATAAACTTTCAAAACTAATAAATAAACCTCCATATTATATAATCATAATAAATGTTATATGAAAAAAGAACTGCCAACTCATACATGTAAATTGATCTATGCTAGTTTGTTTTCTTAATCTTGCATTATTTTAATGGATTCAGGAATACAATTAGACCCAATAACAACTGGGCTTGAATAGAAGAATCTCCTCAATCTGCCTTGATCTTAGCATTAAAGATGTCTCAACTTGTTTTCTTAATTCCTTGATACTCCAGATACTCTCCTGATTCGTCATATTCCAGCCTACTGAATTAATAGTAGGTCAAGATACCACGGGTACATATTCATTGTGAACTTTTCCCTTTGGCCATATATATCTTTCTTTTCATTGCCGGTTATCATTTAACTCCTGCTGACTCATGGAGCTGCACAGCCCACTGTGAGGGTGATTCAACATATAATTCCTCCTCATCCTTCATTCACTTAATGACATTCTTATACATTATGTTGGCTAAGTAAAAAACGTAAAAACCCTGCTTAATTCTTCCTCTTTATGTTTCCCTATCAAATTGACCATAAAAGATCTCTTAAATATGTCCCTTTTTTTCTAGACCACTTCTATTGCCCCATCAATGTCTTTAACAGTTTTTACCTGAGCAAAAGCAATAATTTCTTAGAGTCTCAATTATACTTGATACTAACACCAGTTTAAAACAAAAACAGAAAAAAAAGATGAAAGGGAAAGAGAACTCAACTATAGTATTAACTCTTTCAAAAAGTCAGATACATATTAGTATCTTTAACTGCTTTCTAGATTTTGCGTAAATTTCTCTTTTGGTATCAGATCATAGCCTGTCCTTTAATATTTGACTTCAACTAAATTTCCTCAGCCTTTCTTTACTCCTTCCTTGTATGCTCCTATTACATTTACTGCTTCGTGATATCTCCCACATCATCTATAGCCCAGGCAGCCTTTCTGCCTAGTGAAGTCCCAACATCCTTAATATTACACTCAAGTGTCACATCGAGTATAATATATTTTTCAGAAAGTGAACATATTTGGGAGGTGTTCAAAAGCCAAGAGAGCAGATAAGATGATTAGCATTTTGATGAAGAAGCAAGTTGTGAAATAGTCCTTGAGGGAGAATTGTGTTAGTCCTTTCAATGGGGTTATGAACAAGAGTTTGGAAACGCAACACACTGATTAAACCTGGCCGATTTTAGTGTTGCATTTATGAAAGACAGGGCATTAGGGTGTAGAAAAAAAAATGTCGGATATGGGGAACTTAACACCTAAACTGAAAAATGTAGGTTTGTTGATTTGAATTAAATTCACTTGATTTAATTTATACTGCAGCATGATATAGAATCATTAAAAACTGAGGAGTAAATATACAATGGTACAATGCCAAAAATTTTAAAAATTAAGATTTTAAATTGTTAAAACTGCAAATGAGCCTACTAACATCTATCCTTATGGCCAGTCCCAATGTGCTTTAGTGCCTAGTATATTTCTTTTTCTAGAAAGAAGCAGGGTGATGAGGTGGCTGCAAGCTGGGCTGGGCTCCTGACAGTCAGCTCTTTGCTCTCCTCCTGTCAGCCGTGTAGCCTAAGGAGAGTTATTTTACCCATATTCTTCTCATTTTCCTTGTATGAAGGCAGGAATAATGAACTAATTACAGCCTCTTTGTTAAAAAAAAAAATATATATATATATATATATATATATATGCACATACATACAGATATAGATTGAACTAGTTGAGCTGGATGTAGCTCAGAAGTAGAGTACTTGCCTAGCATATGTGAGGCTCTAGGTTTCATTCCCAGCACTAAGAAAAAGATTTAAGTGAGTTACTATATGTAAAATATTTACAACAGTATCTGACACAGGAAGCACTCAATAAATTAGCTACTATTTAAAAAGCAAAGCAAAGCTGGGCGTGGTGGCCCATGCTTGTAATCCCAGCATTTGGGAGGCTGAGACCAGAGGATCGCAGTTCAAGGATAGCCTCAGCTACTTAGTGAGGCCCTGTGCAACTCAGTGAGACCTGGTTTCAAAATAAAGAAAAATAGGGCAGGGGGTATAGCTCAGAGGTCGAATGCCCCCGGGTTCCATCCCCAGACCTGCAAAAAATAAATAAATAAATAAAAATAAAAAATAAAAAGCAAAGCAAACATTTCCCCAATAAACCTTTTCTTCAGTTTTCTAGTCACTACTAAAACAGTCTCTAAAAATAAATTTAAAATTTTTTAAATAAATTGTTTTATTAAAAACTTAACCTTCTAATTACTGCTCTGTGCTTGAGTAAACAGATAAGGGGGTTTCCATCACATAGTTCAGGAACATAGTGGATGCATTCTACAGATAGAATACTGAACTTTTGATAATGTATATTCAGTGGTCAGGTACTTAGAAACAAAAAGTGCACGTAGAACAGACCCAGTTTTAGAAATTAACATATGTCGCATAACTTGCTGACAGTGTTAACTCAGAATTAATCATATTGCTAGCAAACTGACAACCTCTTTCAAGCCTGTACCTGGTTTAAGAAAAACTACACTGCACAATTCACAATTGTCAAACTGTGGAACCAGTCAAGATGTCCATCAACAGATGATTGGATTACGGAATATGTATACAATGAAATTTTACTCAGCCATAAAGGATAAAAGTAAGTCATTTGCGGGGAAGTGGATAGAATTGGAGAACATTACGCTAAGTAAGATTAGTCAGTCACAAAAAGTAAAATAAATTGAATGTTTTCCCTAATATGTGGAAGCTAAGGGGAAAAAAAACGATCATAGGAGGAACTCTAGAAGGAGAAACCATAGATGAACAAATAAGGCAACCTAACTGAGGGTGATAGAAGAGAGTAAGAGGAAAATTTCCTAATGTACATGATGTATATTCATAAACATATCAAAGTCAATCAGTAAACCAAATGTGAGAAGAAGGGAGAGGAGAGGGAATAGGGTGGAAAATTAAGAAGGGCTAAATAAGAGGTGTGTACATGTATGCCTCTACCATCTTGTACCTCATTGAGATATATGACTACAATACACAAAAAAATAAAAAATAACTAAAAGCTTCTTTTCATATAGATGTTTTGTCCTGCTTGTCTTTTGTTTTTTTCTCTCTCTTATACAAAAAGGCTTTTATAGAATACAATATCTTTGCAGTGAATATGTTGCCAGAATTTAGCAGGAAATTGACAAGATTTAAAAAACAAGGAAATACATAAATTCCTATAACCTGTGATCTGTTAGAAGAGAACAAAGGGACTATTCTTGGAGGGTCAGTGTCCTTCTGGGATTGCCAGGTTCTGCCGGAATGCTAAATATTAGGACTAAAAGCTGTAAGAAAAAATAGAACCCAGAATTTTAAACTATTTTATAGCTTATAATTTTAGAAACATAAGAAAATATTTGTATGACTCTTCGGCCATTTATTAAATTGGCCAATATATGCTATTTATTTTAGTAAAGATCATGTTTGTAAATGATTATTCAGACTGAACACTGCATCAAATGCAGTCCCATAAATCTATGTCCCAAATTAGTCTAGTGCCAAACACCCATTCTTTGTTTTGCTCATTCAATTTAAATTGGGGTCACTGGTCAAAAACATTTGAAAAATGCTTTGCCCATATTTCAGTTTTGGAGATTCATGATGCACTTTCATTTGTTAAAGTCATTGAGATGTCATTCAATAAAGGGATTTATTCTTACTTAACCCAGCATGTCTCAATTATATTTTATCATAGAAACTCTATTTTTCTATTATACTAATTTATATTCCAGAAAAGTACTATCCCAAGAAATGCTCTTTCAAAACTCCTGCTTTAAGACCAGTTGCTTTTTGTTCAGTCTCATAAAACATTTTTTTAATGGTACTTTTCTTTTGAATTATAAAATACCCTTGTTCTGGTCTGAACCCAAGAAGTCAGAATGACTCTGGATTCACGTTTCATGCCCATCCTGGAAATCAAAAGGAAACTTCAGCAGGTTGTATAGTTAGGAAATCCAATCTGCTTCAGAATTTCTGGTCTAGACACTCAATTAATATGAAGCCAAAAGTTAATAATAGCTATATTAGTTATTTTTCCAAACAGCTGAACCCATCCAATTTTCTCATTAGATTACTAAATAGGACTATTCCTCTGGCACATTATATAAAATGACCAAGGAAACTGAAAGATCATCTTATATCAAGGACCTGAAAATGATGAAAGAAAATTTACCCTAACCCTGAACTCAGTAAAAAAAAAATATATAGTGTATAACAACAATGCATCTACTGAGTCAAGTTACTGGTCCTATTTCTTTCTATCTCAATAGTCTCCATTCTCAAAGGTGTTTCAGATATGGTCTTGTTTACTGTAGTGAAATAAAACTCAAGAGAACCTCAGATCTACATTAGTTCCACCAATTGAAGCAAGAAAGGTACTAAAGAGGTACAATCACATTTTAGGTTCTAAAAGAAAGCTTATTCTAGAAAGCAAATAATAAGCTGGGCATGGTGGCGCACGCTTGAAACCAGCCGTGCGCACTGGCTTAGGAGACCCTGTTTCCAAATAAAAATATAAAAATAGGTCTGGGCGTATAGCCCGGAGGTAGAAGGGCCTCCAGGAACCCCAGTACCACAAGAAGAAAAAACAAATAATAAAATTTCTACAGATTAGGCAACAAAGAAATGATTTTGCAGGAACAGGAAAGTGATTAGAATAAAAAAAAGGAAAAATACATCTACTATGTGCAATGGAATATCAAAGCAGAAAAACAGAATACATTGAAAAAGTCAAGAGTGGATGTTAGAAGAAGATGAGAGGGGAACAGGTGGCAGAATCCCATCCATCTCTGTGAAGGCTCGTCAAGACCAGACATAGATTCTACAACAACCTGGATGTCCAAGCATTAGAGACTCAGAAGAAGACTGGGGCAAAGGAAGAGCTCAAAAGCTCAAGGGTCATAAAGGAGTTCAAAGGTGAGCCCACTTTAGAATATATGGCAGATCTCCTTAGTAGACCCCGATTCTATTCAGAAAAGTCAATTTTCTGAATAATTTTTATCACCTACAAAGCTTGTAGATGATGCTCTAGATCTTTCTGTATAGTAAAACAAGCCAGGAACTCAGAATTTTTAACATCTAAAACTTATCCAAGTATATTAATTTACATTCCCTGGTTTTAAAAATGCTTAAAAGCCAGAAATTTACTCCAGTAAACCTAAATATAAATATTAGAGTGGTATCCAAAGCTATATTGTTATCATCTCACTTCAAATGAAATATTTTCTAAAATAATTAAATGTTTTTAACTCTTGTCTTATGGAGAAGAATTCATTCTGCTGGAGATATATTTTTATCGAAGTAACCATATACTAGATATACTAAAAGTATCAAAAGCAAACTAATTTGTAATATTTACCAAGATGTTCTTAAAAATTTGACAAGTGTTGCCGGGCATGTTGGCGCATGCTTGTAATTCCTGCGCTTGGGAGGCTGAAACAGGAGGATCACACAGGTTCAAAGCCAGCCTCATTTATTTAGTGAGGCTCTCAGCAACGTAGTGAGACCCTGTTTCCAAATAAAATAGAAAAAGTCTGGGAGTATATAGCCTGGAGGTAGAAAGCCTCTAAGTTCTAACCCTAGTACCACCAAAAAAATAAAAAATAAAAATAAAAATAAATTGACAAGTGTTTTAATTCTCTATAATATATAATAAATAAACATTATATTATATATATATTTTGAAAGATCTTTCTCTTCAAATTAGAGGAATAAGTTAAGAAGAGAATTTTTTTTACATTCAAGTCAGGAAAACAAACAGCTTCATTATAATAATAATTTTCGTGTGAAATTGCTCCAAACTATATTCTTTGTTTGTATATTTATATGTATGTGTGAGTGCATGTGTATGTTTAGAAACTGAAATGAAACATTTGAGTGACACATTTCTTAACTCAGTCTTTATGAATTGCATTTCCACACTTAAATTATGACAATTTTTACAACTTGTAAGGCGGCCGTCCAAATACATTTTCTAAATGATCAACGAACAAAGTGTTTATGGTTTTTTTTTTTTTTTTTTTTTGCAGGTCTGGGAGTGGAATCAGGGGCGTTCGACCTCTGAGCTACACCCCACTAAGTAGCTGAGGCTGGCCGCGAACCGCGATCCTCCTCTCTCAGCCTCCTGAATGCTGGGATTGCGAGCGTGCGCCACCACTCCCGGCTTTGTTTTATTCACATCTAGAAATGGAAATGTTAATATACTTCTTACTTGGTATTTTACAAAATGTTAAAAATATTGTGCAGATTTTCCAATTAATGAAGCCAGAGGAAGACAATTTTCATTAAGTTTTAAGTTTAACATTCTCCAGTTTTGGCACCCTAGACCCCAAATAGTTACTTAACAATAATCAGATGAAAACTTTATTTTTCTATCTGAAAACTAAGAGCAGACATTCATTTTTTCTTATAGTATTTATTTCAACTACATTATTCAGAAAACATTATACAAATTTTCGCAATTAATTGACTATAGATTTCTATATACTAGATGATTTTATAAATGATAATTCATGTAATTTTCTTAACTCAAGAACTTCACCTGATAGCACTAATATTTAATTCATTTCAATCACTTAAAATTTTCAAATCAAATTTTTATGAACCATACCATTAACTTTATTATCAATTAAAATTTGAGGAAAAATACAAAATTTACCATTTAATTAAAATATATTTAGCAAGCACATTAATAATCTCTGTGACATTAGTTTTGTATTAAATTTTTTCCTGAGTCTAAACTATAAAACATGAAGAATAAGCATACCATGTTTCTAAGGCTCTTAGAATGATTAATTATGTGTATATGTGTGTATGGGGAGAGGTTACTGAGGGTTGAACCTAGATGTGCTTTTTTTTTTTTTTTTTGGTGGTACTGGCAGCCCTTCTACCTCCAGGCTACACTCCCAGATACATATATATATATATATATATATATATATATATATATATATATATATATATTTTTTTTTTTTTTTTTTTTTTTTTTAACTGGGTCTCTTAAGCCAGAGAGGCTGGCTTGGCTTTGAAACTGCGCGATCCTCCTGTCTCTGCCTCCCAAGCACGGGGATTACAAGCGTGCGCCACCACGCCTGGCTCAACACTTGAATTTTTGATTCTCCTTCCTCAGCCTCCTAAATAGTTGGGATTATAGGCATATGGCACTACCCCAGTAGATGTTTTAAAAATAATTTTTATTAAGTTTTAAGTTTAACATTCTCCAATTTTGGCACCCTAGACCCCTAATAGTTACTTATGAGTGTTTCATTTTTTGTAAGGCCCTCCTCCTCTTCCTCCTCCTCCTCCTCCTTCTTCTTCTTCTTCTTCTTTCTCTTTCTCTCTCTCTCTCTCTCTCTCTCTCTCTCTCTCTCTCTCTCTCTCTCTCTCTCCCTTTCTTTCTTCCTCACTTACTTACTTATTGGGTCTCACTATGTTGCCCTGGGCTACAGCAATACTCTTGTCTAAGCCTTCCCAGTAGCTAGAACTACAGGTGCATGCTACTGCTATAATAAGCCAAAAAGAGAACTTAATGAAAGTATTTTCAAATGGTTTAGAGAACTCACGGTGCTAGGCCTCTTGAGAGTACTTTGTGATGTGACTTGTGGCTTCATAAGAAGAGAGAAAGAGAAGCCAGGCGTGGTGGCTCATGCTTGTAATCTCAGCATTCGAGAGGCTGAGACAGGAGGATTGTGGTTCATGAACAGCCTCAGCTACTTAGCAAGCCCTTTGCAATTCAGTGAGACCCTGTTTCAAAATAAAGAATAAAAAATAGGGCTGGGGGTCTATGGCTCTGTATCAAGAGAGAGAGAGAGAGAGAGAGAGAGAGAGAGAGAGAGAGAGAGAGAGCGCGCGCCTAAGCTGACACATACTTGCTTTGTCTTGCCATATGATGCCTTCCACCAAGGTATGATACAGAAAGCAGTTCCTCATCAGATGTTGACCGGATATCACTCCCATGTTCTTGAACTTCCTGGCCTTCTGAACCATGGACTAAAATAATCTCCATTCTAAACTACTCAATCACAGGTATTTAGTAATAGAAACAAGATATTAATTAAGAAACTGGTATTATTTCTATTAGCTATGGGACTTTCTTCATATAAATTCTAAAATTATTAATGTGCCAACATGGGCAGAGAAAATAAAAATTTGTGCAAGTAAATAAATCCCTTATATTATTTTTAAAAAGTCAATAGAAAAGCCGGGCATGGTGGCGCACGCTTGTAATCCCCACGCTTGGGAGGCGGAGACAGAGGGTCGAAGCCAGCCACGCGCGCTGGCTTAGGAGACCCTGTTTCCAAAATGAAAATGTAAAAATAGGTCTGGGAGTGTAGCCCCGAGGTAGAAGGGCTCCCAGGAACCCCAGTACCACCAAAAAAAAAAAAAGTCAATAGAAAAGAAATAAAGGAGCTCATTTTCAGACAAATAAATGGAACAAAAATATTAACTAATTTATACATGGGACACAGTACTCAAAGAATTTGTAACTCAAGAAAATATTAATTTAGAAAGGTATAATTTAGTTAAAATTTGGGGGGAAGCAGGTCATGGTTGTGCACACTCACTTGGGAGGCTGAAAAAAGGAGATCATAGATTTGAGGACAGCTGCCACGACTTAGCAAGGCCCTCAGCAATATAGTTAGACACTGTTTCAAAATAAATTAAAAATAGGCCTGGGAGTATAGCATAGAGGTAAAATATTGCTGGGTTCAATTTTCAGTACCACAAAAAATTATTTGGTAATAAATATATAGTGAATTTAAAATAGAAGCTAAAGAGGCAGATCTAAAAGTACTTTGTGATGCATAATCAGTATCTCTCCTCACAAAACATCAATTTACACATATAATGACATTTGCCTAGAGTTTACTGGATGCCAGAATCTGTCTTGCATTGTTAGAATACAACAGGTAAGAAACAAATATGTCTTCACACCTTTGACAACTTATTCTCAACCAGTTAACTCAGACACTCAGAAAAGAAACTGCATTCAGAGGAGGGAGAAATGCACAGGAGAAGATAAGGGAGGGCTATTGAAAGAACAAGGGTGGCATTTAAATTGCGAGCTATTAAGACAAAAAATGAGTGAATTCTAAGAAAAGGATACATCTTGACTTAGGTATAAAGATGGGAAGTAAAGAGAAAAAGAAAAACCCTTTAGTTTAATGGAGGACTGGTATCTTTTATAAATATATTTTTATTTTTAACTGACACTTAGTAATTGTACATTTTACAGGGTATAGTGAGACTTTAAAAAAAATTTGACTGTGTCGGTATGATTATACATATAATATTGAGACTCAAAGTGATGCAGTCACATATGCATACATCTCTTGGCGTGGTTTCCTATTTAACCCAACCTGCTATCCTCCTCTTTCCTCCCTCTGCATACTAGTAATGTTGTTAGTGATACCTTCATACATGGACATTATATTATTTGGTCTGTTTCCTTCGTCAAGCCTCCTTTTTCTCTCTTCCCTCCTCCTGCCTCCAACCCTTTTTCACTATTCTACTGGTCTTACTTATTATCATGAAATTCCTTTTTTTTTTTCCTAAAAAATAAAAAGCATATGACTGTTTGAGACTAGCTGATTTCACTTAGCATAATGCTCTCTGTTTCTGTCTGAGATGGAGAGGAGCTGTGGAAGCTAGACAGAACCTACCCTAGACAGTGTGGGTGATGATTAGGCGCACGGGCTGTGAAGCCTGGGAAATGTTGTTCTGCTTTCAACAGCCAGGATTCTCAACTGAGCATGATTTTGCTCCCTAGAGATCATTTGGCAAATTTCAGCAGTATTTTTAGTTGCCATAATTAGCTTGATGCAGTATTTAATATGTAATGGTAAAATAATTTAAAAGATTCAAAATTACACTATGTTTAGTATTTAGCTGACATTATAGCTGAAACACACTGCTTATTAACATTTAAAGGGAAAAATACTATGGCTTTCACTTTTGAAATCAATGAACTAAAAGCTTCAGAAAATCTTTTACTCAATCTAGCTAAAAAACTAGATGAACAGATTATCTTTTGGAAATGATTAAATAGATGGATGGCAAAGATTTAAAAGTTCAAGACACTAGGAAGGATGTGAATCCAATACTTTTAACATGACAATTGAGAAAATTTTGCTGTAATAAATTATCCAATCACAAGTTGGTCACCACCAAAAGCCACACTGCTGTTTCTTTTGTGCATGCAACATCATTATAAGTCCTTGGTGATGAAAATCAACATCCAGGACCAATCAATCACCAGTGCAATGCTGCTAAACTTCCCTATCTGCTTTAGTTTGAAATCCAAAATGCCACATCCTATAATTAAA
This sequence comes from Muscardinus avellanarius, assembly GCF_963383645.1. NCBI lineage: Eukaryota > Metazoa > Chordata > Mammalia > Rodentia > Gliridae > Muscardinus > Muscardinus avellanarius. Next base: position 50,752,466 of record NC_137794.1, read on the forward strand.
AAGAATAAAAAAAAAATTGCCTGTGCACAGACTGCAGCCAGGTCATCTGAGTAGGCCATAGCCTTCATACCCAGAGTACATTTTCAAGCTATGAAGCCTAATGACCTAATGACCTAAATGAACTCAGATGCAGCAGAAGCAATACAAAACTTTATTTATTTATTTATTTATTTATTTTTTTTTGCAGGTCTGGGGATGAAACCCAGGGGCATTTGACCTCCGAGCTACACCCCCTGCCCTATTTTTTATTCTTTATTTGAAACCGGGTCTCACTAAGTTGCGGAGGGCCTCACTAAGTAGCCGAGGCTGGCTGCGAACCGTACAAAACTTTAAATAAATAAATATATACATAAATAAAAGTTATTCTAAAGTGTCAGGTATTTATATCTATAATTGTCCTGATGAAACACCTATTACATAGAATGAAACATACAAATGAGTAGACAAATCATGCTTGAAAAGCAAAGTAAACTCATTTCTGAAAAGCAGAGACAAATCCAAAGACCCCTGAGATTAAGAGACAAAATTGGTAGTCTGGTAAGCAAAGGCAATCAAACGAATTTTCAGAGCAGAGTATCAAATAATAGAAGAGTAAGAGAGATCCAAAAATGTGTGCAGGGTCCTCTGTATTCAGCAGGCTATTCAGCTGATTATTCACAAAAACCTGTGTATGAGGAATTAATCAAGGCCAAAGAAAAACCTACCTGAAAAGATTGGCCAGTACAAGCTTTGAAAATAGAAGGCTGGGACTAATGTGTATTCCTACCAGAGAGTAAAGAAAAACCTTGGAATTCACATGTCATTTAGTAGAGGAAGAATGCATTATCTCAGTATGATGGAAAATTAGCCCTGGAATAAAGGCTGCTCTGATTCTGTCTGACAACACTTAAAAGCAAGACTTGACAATCAAATCACTTCCAAGTAATGTAGCTCTGTCCAAAACAAAGCTCAAGAATAGTTATAAAGCTGAATAATAGTTATAAGGAATAAAAACTATGTTATTCAACAAAGTTAAATATATAATGCCAATCATCAAGTCAACAATTAAATTAAAATCAAGTAGAAGAAAGTAAATAATAAAGCTTAGAACATTTTTTTTTAAAAAAAGAGTAAATAAAGAACTTAAAGAGCAAAATCAGTGATGCCAAAGACTGATTTTTTGAGATGGTTAACAAAATTGGTAAATCTTGGCTAGACTGATCATGAAAAAAAAAAGAGAGAAGACATAAATTACTAACAGCAGAAATGAAATGTTATATTATTACAGATTTGAGAGATATTAAAGGATTATGAGGAAATATTATGAACTCCATGCCAATAAATCAGATAATTTAAATGAAATGAACAAAGTTATTTAAAGGGACAAAATACCAAAGCTATTTAAAAAAATAGCCTGAATAACTCAGTATTTTGAAACTTGAATTTGTAGTTTAAAATCTTTCCACAAAGAAGTTTCCAGACCTAAATAGCTTACTGTCAAATTCTACATTCTTTCAGAAATTTAAGAGAATATATTCAAACTTATGAAATTGTATACTGTATATATATATATATATATATATATTATATATATATAATATCTCAATAGTCTATTTAGAAAAGTTTTTAAAAAATATGTACCCAGTAAGTAGATACTAAAGATTTCTACAATAAAATGTCTAGCATTTAATAACAAAATGAAATTAAACCAATGATGAAATATTGTTTTATACCACCACCAATTTGGAAAACAGAAAGAACAAGTGCTGACAAAGCTGTGGTGAAGACCAGCAAATTTATATTCTGGTAGTGAAATTATAAATGTTTTTACCCATATGGAACACAACATGGTAATATATATTCATATATTATGCTATGATTTTTTTCTTTTTTTAATTGGGGCACTATAGTCTTACATCATAATGTAGGTCATGATGACAATGGCATATATTCACACAGTACCTTTCCCCCCCACCCCTTTTCCCTCCCTCTCAATACTGGGTGTCCATGTAAACTATGTTATATGCACATGTATATACATATTCAAATGTAGCTTTTCTACTAATTAACCTCAGCCTTCTTCCTCCCCTACCTCTCCTTTCTGGCTTTGCTGAGGTTTCCCCTCTATTATCTGGAGTATCTCTGGTATTCCTAATACTCCCCAGTTTGGGCATATTAGAGCAAACATATGTTCCTTCTCTTTCTGTGCTTGGCTGATTTCACTTAACATAATGTTCTCCAGGTCTTTCCATCTTCTTGGGACTTACATGCTTTTGTTCTTCTTTATTGCTGAGTAGAATTCCATTGTGTGTATTTTTCATAATTTTGTAATCCATCTGTGGATGGAGACCTAGGTTGGTTCCATATTTTGGCTATTGCGAATTGTGCTGCTATAAACTGTAGTTCTCTGATTTCAACCTCTTTGGAAAGATACTCAGGAGTTGCATAGCCGGATCATATCGTAGATCCATTCCCAGTTTTCTAAGGAATCTCCACAGTGATCTCCGTAATGGCTGAACTAGTTTGCACTCCCTAGGGTATGTATTTTTGTATACATGTGTATACATATATATCCACTGTGATAAAGTTTAATATCTATTTTTCCAATAAAATTCTTTTATCATATGGTCAAAGAAAATGATTTAGCAATAAGTAAAAAGTATCTGGATAAAAATGCTTACCTTATTATATAAAAGAAAAAATGAAAACAATCCAAATACTACATATGCAGAAATATTGCATAAATCATGTTGCTGGTATGATATGAAAATTTTTATAAGTAAAAGAGGTAATGAGTAACAAGGAAAAACAAAATGTTAGCTGTGCATGATGGCACATGTCTATAATCCCAGGACTTGGGAGGATGAGACAGGAGGATCTCAGGTTCAAGGCCAGTCGCAGCCACTTAGTGAGAGCCTCAGAAACTTACTAAGACTCTGTTTCAAAATAATAATAAAAAATGTATATGGCTGGTAGTGTAGTTCAGAGGTATAATACCCCTAGGTTCAATTATCAGTAATACACCACACACACACACACACACACACACACACACACACACACACAGATGTTTAATCCCAAAACTTTTTTTTTCAGCCTTTAAGAAAAGTTAACTTTGGGATAATGTGCTGTCTGAACATTAGTGCTTATATATTAATTATTGCATCAAAATTATCATTCAAAAACTATTTTAAAATAAGCTGAATACTAAGTTGAGAATAAAACAAATCCTTAAAACCATTGACCAACTGCAACTTAGGGTCAATAATAGAGTCCACTCTCAATGAAATTCTGAGAAACTTTTAGCATACTTACAGAATACTGTGATATCAAATCTATACCACTAAGTTATCTCCTCCAGGGTTTATAACAGAACAACTGTATTTTAATTTGTTTAATTTAAAATATCACAGAATAAATGCAAGTAGAAACAAAAGTAAATAAATAATAAAAATACCAAAAAGTTACGTACAAATAGAAATCGACTCATAGCTTCATAAAATAAAAAATAATCTCAATTATCATCTAGTCTAATTTCTTTAAAATTCAAATAAATTGGAGTTCAGAGAAATCAAACGACTTTCTCAAAATTATTTAGTTTATGGTTGACAGTGTCAGTATGAGTCTTTTTTTTTTTTTCTTTCTTTCTTTTTTTTTTGTGGATCTGGGAATGAAACCCAGAGGCATTCGACCTCTGAACTACAACCCCTGCTCTGTTTTTTTTATTTTTTTATTTTGAAACAGGGTCTTACCAAGTTGTGGAGGGCGTCACTAAGTAGCTGAGGCTGTCCATGAACCACAATCCTCCAGTCTCACCTCCTGAATACTGGGATTACAAGCTTGCACCACCGTGCCCGGCTAGTATGAGTCTTTTAATTTGTCCTGCTGTACTTTTCTATGTCGTCTTTGATATTATGTCAATTACTTAAAAGCAAAAAATGGAGCAACATAAATACTACAGATGAGGTTAAAGTGTTATCTATAAACCAAAGTATAAAAATATTTTAAGATTCTTATGTGTTATACTAGGTATGAAGCCCAGTGGTGTTCTATCTCTGAGCTATACTTTCAGTCATATTTTATTTTTCATTTTGAAACAGGAATCAAAGTTCATGAAAGCCTTGATAAGTTATCGTGGTTGATCTTGAAACTGAAGTCCTCCTCCAGTCCACTTAGCCTCCGAAGTACTGAGATTACAGATGTGCACCACCATGTCTGGCTTCAAGATTTTTTTTAATTTCCTTTTCACTGTCAGAAAAATCAATTCTCCGGACGTGGTGGCGCATGCTTGTAATCTCAGCATTTGGGAGGCTGAGGCTGTAGGATCACAGTTCGCGGACAGCCTCAGCTACTTAGTGAGGCCCTCTACAACTCAGTAAGATCCAGTTTCAAAAAAACAAAGAATAAAAAAATGTGGGAAGGGGTGTAGCTCAGAGGTCGAATGCCCTCAAGTTTCATCCCCAGACCCACACACACACAAAAGAAAAATCAATTCTATCCATGAGTAGCCCAGTGGCAAATTAAAATGTCCTTTGCATATACATCTTAACCATAATTATTCTTCTTGTCCTTTAAGCCAAAATTTAGCCTAAATTTCCCTGAGAAGATAATTGTGATGAAGAAATAATAGATTAAATAACTTTTTAAATTGCCATTTCAATCAAAATAATAAATGAGTGTATTCATCTTCCATGCTGTGGCTATTAATTAACATTAGGTCTTATTTATGTTTTATATGGAAATATGCATAAAATCACTGTCATGTTTAATGAGAAAATATTCATTTAATTTTTCAATTCAAAAACATTTTTGGTAAGCCGGGAGTGGTGCTGCACGCTTGTAATACCAGCATTCAGGAGGCTGAGACTGGAGGATTGAGGTTCGCAGACAGCCTCAGCTATTAAGTGAGGCCCTCTGCAACTTAGTAAGACCCTGTTTCAAAATAAAGAATAAAAAATAGGGCAGGGGGTGTAACATGGAGGTCGAATGCCCCTGGGTTCCATCACCAGACCCACACACACACAAAAAAATATTTGGTAGAAAATGAAAAATAAATTGATAAACTGAAAGCATTATTCCAACTGCCTTTTTCTCAGAGCTAGAAGAAATATTGGAGGTATTATTCTTTAGTATTAATAAATTATTAATGAGAAACTATAACCCAGAGATTATTAACAGCTATATAGAATTATCATGACAAAGACAGAAATGCAATTCTTATGTCTCACATATTCTTTCCAGAGATGGTTCAATATATTTTAACATATGTATCTGAAAGTGTAAAACCCCAGGATTATTTTCACATATTAATAATTGCATAACTATAAACCCTGTATGATCTTATTGATAGTGCTTTCAAAAGGAAAACATTTAAATCTAACTTTAGAAAGTGTAATAAAAAACAGAACCATAGACACTTGGAGTCAAGCTTATCTCAGCTTCTCACCTTAAGCCACACTTACTGAATTTTCTAACATGTGTCCCAAACCAGGTTCCATTCTTATTTATTTATTATTTATTTATGTATTAATTTTTGCGGGTCTGGGGATGGAACCCAGGGGTATTTGACCTCCGAGCTATACCTTCTGCCCTATTTTTTTTTTTTATTCTTTATTTTGAATCCAGGTCTCACTGAGTTGCAGAGGGCCTAAGTAGGTGAGGCTGTCCATGAACCGCGATTTCCGGTCTCAGCCTCCCAAATGCTGGGATTACAAGTGTGCGTCACCATGCCGGGCTCCAGGTTCCATTCTTGATGAAATAAAAATACCTGATGATAGAAATAAAACAGAATGATAATAAAAATGAAAAAAAAATAAGTACCGTAAAAATTTTAAGGAGAAATCTGATATGTGAAAACTTAAAGTACGATTTCTTTGAGAATGAATGTCATGAAAATAAATGTTTATAATGAATAAAAGAGAAACTCAAAAGACCGTAATTTACTAGAAACAAAGGAATAAAAGCATATTTAGCCACAGAGGGAGAAACTTCTTCCATGCATATAATTAGCCTGATGGGAAAGAGAAATGAGGATTAAAATACATCCTTAATGTAGATGCGAAAAGACTCTTTTTACTCAGACACACAGGCACACACACACAGATGGTCAGATCAGGCAGGAAAGAGGTGTGGACAGACAGACATGTGCACGTCCACTTGTTCACTCCCTTACAGTGAAGCAGTTGACCAGCATGTCCTCTGCCTGTTAGAGCACTCAGCGACTCCATCCCGCTACTCCATACTGTGTCTCCATTCTATTTCAGTTCTTCTCTTCATTGTACTAGTGGTTCAGGATTCTAAAAATGTGTCCATGCTACAGTAGACTAACTAGTTCAAATCTATCAGTGTCACAGCATTAAAAAGAGTGAAGGACTAGACTTCACAAATAAGCCAGAGTGAGAAACCATATTAAATGCTGGCAACTGTCTCTATTTGTCCACCGAAGTCTTCTTCCTAACATAAAAAAAAGAGAGAGAAAGCATTTCATGTCATAATCCAAAGATGACTATACTTGTAATTACCCAAAAATAATTTAAGTTCTCAAATAGTGGGTTATTTTCATACTAATTTATTCATTTGCCTAGAATTAACAAATAGGTATTTTGGTCAGATTTTCCTTATGTTTATGTCAGATTATAATGTGTTTAAATGCATGTTATCATCATGTGCAGGCAACAGAATAAACAACCTAGGCATAACCACATTCTAGAGTCATGGATTGTTCTAGAATAAGAACCAAACATTATTTGTATCAAGATGACCTATGATCCACATCGTAAAAAGAAATCATTTTTATTATACAATACTAAAAATTCAGAGTATCACCTCCCATTCTTATCAGTTTGCTTAAAAAAAAAAAACAACCCTAGAGAGTAGATGAGAAACTTATTTTAGATGAAAAAACTAAGAAGATATATGTGGACCACATGAATCAACCACAAATAGGATATTAAAACAATCTCCTAACTTCTATATAGAGCTTGCGTTAATAGTGATACCCAAGCTGTTATTCAATATCTCACATCATTCAGTGCTGCATTTGAGTTTCTCATTCATTTTTGATCTAGTAACCTTGGGATTTTACACCACTTAAGTTTTATTACTTGGAAATTATATCTAATTCATCTCCACAAATACATTGGAATTGAATAAATGTGATGTAAATCAGTAATCAGGTGGATTTAAGACTGCCTTTTAATTAGACCTGTGGTAATTTGTCTAACAAATACATCACTGTGCAATCAAATTAATGTATATAATAAATTCTAAAGTGGCTCCTTTGCCATTGAAAGGCTACAAGCCATGCTGCATACCAAGTGCTATTCAAGTGTTCTCTGGTCTGTAGCTTTTCTACAAGTAGTATTTTTGTTTATTTGTTTGCTTGTTGGTTTGTATGTTTGTTTTGGGTTTTTTTGTTTTGTTTTTCAGGAGGGAATTTGTAATTTGTACTCCATGCATGTCCCCCATCTTGCATGAGTAATTTAAAGCCACAATATGACCAAGATTTTCCAGCTTTATTTGACTCCAAAGATAACATTCTATCTAGTGCCTTTAGTTTATGCTTCTGCTGGTAACATCTTACCTGGCACATATGCCTGGCTGTTATTAAAAAATTCTCACGGGCTTATTTATAAGATATCTCAAAGGGTTTCTTTGTCAGCCAAAGCAGTCCACCTGATTGTGATGATGATAGAAGTCAGCAGAGGACAAAATTGATCAATGACTCCTTCTTTTATGAGACTTCAATATAAACACAGAGACATCCAGTAGATTAATTCTTTCAAAGTGCAGGAAGCTTTATAAACCTGCCTAAAGTCATGCTGTAGGGAGAAGGAGCAGTCTGTATTCAGCTCTCAAATGCATTTGCAATCTGCCTTTTCATTTCTTAGAGGACTTTTTAACAAAATAGAGTTAATAGTTGTGTCTTTCACCAAAAATTAAAAAGTCAGTTCTTTCATTCAAATACTCTTTACTAAAAAATATTTAAGATATATTCTGTCAACAACTGAAGTGTTTTAATTGTGGTTCCACTATTTTGAAACTTCAAGCAGACTGCTGGGATGGATTCTCTTGAATTATTCAGGTAAAAATGTTGCTTCCCTGTATTAAATTTTTATTGAGTGTTAGTTTATTTTATTTAACTTTAACATAGAATGAAGATTTTATACCCAATATAAAGTGTTATTTACTTGAAGTTTGGCATTATTACTATTATGATGATTAATACCTACCTTTAACATTTGCTATGTGAATACTACATGCATACACCATACTAAGCCTTTCATTCATGTTATCCTACTAAATATTTAATAACGTTTTATTTGAGTATTTTAAATCCATTTTTCAGGTGTGGAAAGAGATTCAAAGATGTTGTCTAAAGACACTTAGCTAATTAACTGATTTTTAAAAAAGCTTTATTTGACTCTGAAGATAGTATTCTATCTAGTCAACAATGTCGACCCTCTCCATGTGAGTTTTTGTTCTGTGTGTGTGTGTGCGTGTGTGTGTGTGTGTGTGTGCGTGTGTGTGTGTGTTACTCCTGGGCTACACAATCAGCATGTTTTAAATTTAATTTTTTTTAGAATAGGGTCTAATTAGTTTGTTTCTAGTCTTTCTATATTGCTGAGACTGTCTTCAAATCTTAGACCCTCTTGTCTCAGACATTCAGGTTCTGAGATTATAGGCATGTACTACCAGTCTGGCTAGGAATTTTTTTGTTTTGTTGTTGATTTATTCATTTATACTTTTATCGGTGCATTATAATCTAACATCACAATGAAATTCCAAGTGATAGGGACATAACACGCACACAGCACTTGGTGAGCTTTCCCACTTAAGTACCCTGCTTTTTCACTCGATATGGTTGTACATCTAACAAGTGATCTCTGAGACTCTTCAGTGCCAAGGCAAGAAGTAGAAACTGGTGCCTTGTCTCAGTGGATTAAAAAACAGACTGGATTCCTATCCTCGCAGAGTTGACAAGCCCATAATCACATATGTAAAAAGAAATTGCTATTTGAGACAAGTGCTGCTGAAGAAAGACTAGAATTTCAGGAAAAAAAAAAGTTTTCATAACATCCTTGGGACAGTGAAGTGGGAAACATCTATAGCAAATGGGGAAAGGTCTGACGAGGAAGACAAGGCTGGGACAAGAGGAGGCTCAGTGGAGCACGGTGCGCACAGACACTTGGATAGGCTGGAGAACCTGCCACAGGGAAGGAGGAGAGCCAGAATGCCCTTAGGTAGCTAGCATGAACCTGTACCACTAACCCTCACAACCGTGGTTAAAACAGTGAATCAATAGCCTCATCTCTCCCAAGTAAAAATGAAATTCTATCACCACCCAGGCCCAGGGCCAGTTAGCAGAAGAGCTGAGAGTTGGATTCCACACTTCTTCCTCTAGAAGTTGGCATATTTTCTCCACACTGCTGCCCTGCCTGGGGATTTGCTTACTGGGCAGTGTGCTTTAGAAAAACACACAGAGATGACCACATAAAACTTCAAAACTAATTAAGAGCTGCTTTGTGACAGGGCTCTACTGCAAACCTCTTTGAATGACAGGAAAGAACAGATAAGGGATCTATGAAAAATGCAAATAATTTGTCATAATTATCACAGATATGAAATAGTGCTTGGATGTGAATCTTGAGAAGTATCAATCCTTGCCTCCCCCCTTTTCATTATGAACTCCAACTCAATACACACTTTTGAAAGAATTCATTTTAATCACCCCAGGTGCAGGGATTGGTGCCAGTTGCATTGAGGTTCTCCCAAATTGCTGCAGACCAGAAATCTAAATGCCTGCAATGTCACCCTGTCAATAAGAATGAATATAGCTGCAAACACTTACCAGCGAGGTAGTGAAAAAAATGCAGCTGCTGAAATAAATTCATTTATCCTTGCAATATAAAAACATTTGAACTAGGAAATGTATCTCGCTTTCATGGAGATTTCCAATTCATTGCAAAATAAAAGTAAAAGTGCTTATATAAGACCCATATCCTAAATTTGTATAAAAATCCCTTGTCAAAAACATTGTGATTGTGCAGAACGTCTTCTAAAGCACAAAACAGAATTGGTAGAGTCATGGCTTGAATTGCCTCAAGTTCATTGTTTACACCCCTGTGGAAGATCTATGTCTAAACTTCCAGGTTTCAGACAAGTGCTATTGCTGAAATGACCTTTTCTATGGTCACTTCTGAAAGTCTCCTTCATCTCTCAAAGCCCAGTGTAAATAATGAATATTTTAGGAAGCTTTCAAGATTACTGCCGAGAATTATATATTTCTCCCTATGCTCACATGACATGTTTTTCTACCTCTATTATTATACTTACACCAATGTGACATATCATATTGTTTCCTGTCTCCTTTACCCTCTATATGGCAAAATCCCAAGGGTCATGGATAATGCTTTAACTCCCCACCATCTCCTGAGATAGTGCTAAGACTATATTTTTTTAATCTGCAAATGCTCCTTTTAGAAAAATCTAATGATTTATTTGTATTCAGCCATAGATTTGCTTCTTGTTTATAACTATCTGTCTTATTTTTATTACTTTTGGAGGTGTGTCCTGTAGTGAAAATTATAATATGGTTATGTTAGAAATAGACAAATTATTTGGTTTTACATAGTGACTACCATGTGCATTTATTCCACCCAAATTCTGAATATTCACACCAAAGTATGCAAAACACTACATATTATATGATTTTCTAGATTATGGACAGGGCAACCTAACATATTTATATTTTTGTCTCTCTATCTGAACTGCTTAATGATTAATATTGCCTTACAACATGTAGAATAGATTATTATACAGAAACCGAATGATTCCCCAGAAGCACTTGGAACACAAAACAATGTTGTCTCCAAAAAAGTTATATCCAAATACTTCAGAACTGGTAGAAACCTTGGAAATGCTGGGACAGCCTCTCAGCTTTAAGTTGTTACTTGAGGAAATTGAAGCCAGAGGGATGGAGAGAATTGCCAAGCAGTTACTTAGTGACAAAGCTGGAACGCCTGATTCCCTGTCTGCTGCTTTTGTCAAAGATCCGATGTTTACAAAATATGAAGTGTTGCCTTCAGTAACTCAAGAAGATATTTCCACAAATCTAGCATATTTTATTTCAGTAATTCCTTTTTTGAAAAGAGTAACCAATGGAAGGGAATAGGGGGAGGAAGATGAGGAGGAGAAAAGGAAGAATTGATGAAAGAAGCAATTAAAATTATGCTGAGCACATGTATGAAGTTATCGCTCTCCATCTCACTACTATGTATGGGGAGGGGTAGGTGGCAGAAACACATTAAGAAAAGAAACATATTAAGACCTATGTGTGAGTTTATTTGTGTGATGTTTAACCTCATTATGATGTATAATTATAGTGCACCAATAAAATATGAGAACAAATTTTATTGTGGGATAATTATATGCAATAAATTACATCTATTTTAACTATAGATTTCTGAGTTTCCAAAATGTGGACAGCTGCACAAACAACATAAGAAGATGAACATTTTTCTCTCACCAAAACTGACTCTTAAATTTATGCAGAAGAACAAAGGGCCAAAATAGTCAAGACTCTGGAAAGAAAAACAGAGTAGGAGACATGTCCTATAATTTACCCAGGTCTTTAAAACTTAGATAAGATACATTCTTATTGGCAAATAAAATTCAGTGGAAACGAAAGAGCAGAGTATAGAATCCAGAAGCAGATAAATGCACATATAAATTTGCTAAATGATACAGATTACATTAAAAGTTTGTGGGGAAAGATGACATATTTGAATATGGTATAAGTTAAAGATGCTTATGCCCAATGATTCCTATTTTCCTGGCTTAGATATATAACTTAGAGAAACTCTTATCACATGTACAACAAGCAACATATATAAGTTATTCATAGAGACATTGTTTCCAGTAGAATAAACAAGTCAATCATCCCATAAATCCAGCCGAAAAGTTCATAAATACAGAATGCATACGTTAATTAAATATTCATAAAATAGGATAATAAAAAGTCAAATGAATAAACTATAGCTATGAAAGCATGAAAGAACCTAGCTATATAATTTCATTAAAAAGTTCAAAATCAAGAAAATTAAGAAATATATTACTAGGAATACATGCATGAGTAGAAAAGCATTTAAGAAAAGCAAAAAATAACAGTTAACGAAATTCAGAATAGCATTAGCTTCTGTGATAGGCAAAGGGTGATACAGTTAACAGAGGCACAAAAAGCCTTCAAATAGCTTGGTATGTTCTGTTTCTCACACCAGTTGATACATACGTAAGTGCTTAAGTTCATTTATTATTATTATTATTATTATTATTATTATTATTAAAATTTGAATCATGGGTGATTTTTATCATATCTTATTTATTTTACAGTAATATAACAAAAATACACCTGCCCCTTCTACGGAGGTATGGAGAAGGGACTGCATGAGGGTAGATGAGCAGAGATGCCAGTTTGAAGGATACTATAATAGTGTAGAAAGAAGACAGCAATGGCTCCAGAAAGGATGATAGAGGTTAATATTGGTAACAAAGGATTAATTTGGGGAAATATATACCAAGTTCAGCTAACAGGAGTTGATAATGTGAGATGAAGTATTCAAAGAGGAGTTAAAATGGTACTGAGCTTTTGGCTTAAGTAACTGAGTGAACAGTCACGTTACTGAGATGGAAACACTAGGTTAGAGTCTTATTATTTAAGACTTGAATGATCAGCCCCCGACTCTGGCCGGGTGGGCAGGCGCTGGCGGGGTGCCCCTAGGCGACCCCCCTCTCCTCCACCCGGAAGGACCCCGTGGTCTAGGCCCCTGGGCCCCCGACCCTGGGTGGGTGAGCAGGTGCTGGCGGGGCACCCCTAGGCGAACCCCTCTCCACCCGGAAGGACCCTGTAAGAAAGGAAAAGAAAAAGAAAAAAGGAAAATATTGGAGAGGGGTCAAGGAGGTGGCGGATGCCAGGATACTGGAGATGCAGAAAAAACTTATCCAAATGAACTGGAATTATTGGAAAAATTCCCTGCTAAGGAGGACTGCTTCTTCTCTACATTGTTAAGAATCTTGGACATCACCTGTAAGGAGAGAGACTTTAGAGGAGACCAAGGAGAAAGGCGGTGCTGAAAGTGGTCTCCGCATTGGCGGTGGAGAATTGTATTCAGGAGAAGCAGAAATCGGAGCCTACCAACCTTATTTTTTATTTTTTATTTTTTGGAGAAATTACACCAAAGTTTGAATGCTACTGCCGCGCATGCTTAGGAAGACTAGACAACATTCAGAGTGGAAAAAGAGCTTGGGAAAGATTTGAAATGGTGGAGGCAGTGGCAATGGCAGTGGCCAGTATGCAGGGGAGGCAGAGATCTGATACATTACACCTGGAACCTTTGAAGTAATGACCCCAGAGGCAGAATGCTACCACCACCATGCACTCTCTAGAACGTGCGACAAATAGTTGGGCAAAGAGGGTGCTCGGATTAGAGCCTGCTGAGGGGTGAGGCCAGCGACGGACACAGCAAAGCTGGGATCGGATCCTGCCGTGAGGCAAGGCTGGTGCTGGGGCCTCCGAGGCCAGGATCGGAACCTGCCGAGTGGTTAGGCCAGTGCTGGGGCCAGCGAGGCCGGGATCGGAGCCTGCCGTGAGGCAAGGCCGATGCTGGGGCCTCTGAGGCCAGGATCAGAGCCTGCTGAGGGGTTAGGCCGGTGCCGGGGCCAACGGCCGGCATCGGAGCCTTCTGTGAGGCAAGGCCGCTCCTGAGGCCTCCGAGGCCTGGATTGGAGTCTGCCGAAGGGTTAGGCCAGTGCTGGGGCCAGCAAGGCCAGGATCGGATGGAGCCTGCCACGAGGCAAGGCCAATGCTGGGGCCTCTGAGGCCGGGATCAGAGCCTGCTGAGGGGTTAGGCTGGTGCCGGGGCCAACGAGGCAGGGATTGGAGCCTGCTGTGAGGTAAGGCCGGTGCTGGGGCCTCCGAGGCCGGGATCGGAGCCTGCCGAGGGGTTAGGCCGGTGCTGGGGCCAGTGAGGCTGGGATTGGAGCCTGCCGTGAGGCAAGGCCGTTATTGAGGCCTCCGAGGCCGGGATCAGAGCCTGCCGAGGGGTTAGGCTGGTGCTGGGGCCAGCGAGGCCGGGATCGGAGCCTGCCACAAGGCAAGACCGATGCTGGGGCCTCTGAGGCCGGGATCAGAGCCTGCTGAGGGATTAGGCCGGTGCCGGGGCCACTGGCCGGCATAGGAGCCTTTTGTGAGGCAAAGCTGCTACTGAGGCCTCCGAGGCCTGGATTGGAGCCTGCCGAGGGATTAGGCCGATGCCGGGGCCATCGGCTAACATTGGAGCCTGCCGTGAGGAAGGCAGGTGCTGGGGCCTCCGAGGCCAGGATCGGAGCCAGCTGAGGGGTTAGGCTAGTGTCGGGGCCAGCGAGGCCAGAACCAGGGCCTTCCATGAGGCAAGGCCACTGCTTGAGCCAGCAAGGTCTGGATCAGTCCACCGGGTAGCCAGGCCACAACTGGGGCCATCAAGAGTGGGATCGGTATTTGCAATGCGGCATGCACAGAGAAATATCGCAGAAAATTAAAACCAGATGCTTCCCCTAATCAGCAATAACTAGGAGGAAACGGGCAACAGGAAGTGGTCGAGCTATAGAAAGGGCCCTATAGTGAAGCAATTAAGGTGACCAATCAGAGGGTATGGAATAGGGGAGGATGGAGCCTCTTTAAAAAGCAGGAGGTACATAAAGACATGTATCAAAGTTAATCATCAAACAAGCATGGGATCAAGGGAGGGGGAGGGAATGGGATGGGGACTGGATGAGGGCTAATTGGATGATGTGTGCTTGTATATCCTCTCAAGTCTTATATTCCAATGTGATGTATGATTACAATGCACCAATAAAAATAAATTTAAAAAAAAACTTGAATGATCAATGAAAAATTTTAAAGTTCAAAAGCAAGCAATAGTGGGAAGGTCAAAGGGGACACTTGTTGAAGAAAAAAGTTCTAATAATGCTATGTTCCTATATCAATACCGCCATTAACATTATATACAGGGAGAGGGAGTGAGTGGGGTGGGACCCAAAGGGAGGCACAGTAAGTGCTATGTGCATGGATGTTTTCATCACCTTATTATGACATATGAGGGGAGAAACTAGTAGAATAATGGAAGGGGATTTGGGGAAGCAGGTGAGGAGGTGAAAGGAAAGATCTTAAAACAGAAATAGTTCAAATAATTCTTTGTTCATATATGATGTTATCTATCAATGTTAATATGCGTGAGGAGAAGGAGGGAGTGGGATGGGACTCAGGGAAAGGCACAAGGTGTGCATGTATGTCTCTATTCTCAATCTCACTGATGTATAATTGCAGTGAACCAAAAACATACATAAAAATATATTAAGACTTTTTAGGGGTCCTAAATAAAAAGAAATAAGAGCCCAAGAGAAAAGAAAATTGGCAAGTGTATGTGCACAGGCCAATCAGAAAATGAAAGACATGAATGAAAAATATATAACTCTATGGCAATTCTTAGAATTAACCAGGAAATGCAAATTAAAACAAAAATGAGATTTTTTTCACAAATAAATTTGGGAAAAATAAATTTTACTATTCCTTGTTTTCATAAGAAGAATAAACACTATAACAGAATTTTAATATGGCTTAAATTGATAAAAACATTCTTGTAAGTTGTGTGGGCTTGATTTAATAATTTATTTTCTTACCTATTGCATTAAAATGTATATGGAAGATGTCATTTATTGACATCTTCTTATAATAGTAAAAACAAAAAATAAACTTTTCAATTATAGTGTAATTGATCTTTATATTATTAGTAAAATAGGAATCACTAGAAAAAGCATCTCCTTACACGACTTGGAATTCTTTAACATCACCTAAAAATATTGCTTCCTAATAGAAATGGAGCTTTTTACAAAATTTATTGTCTTAAGTAAAATTTAGCAAAGTAATTGTTTCTTTTATTCTATACAAGAATTTATATACTTTCATTGAAGGATAAGTAACCTGTGCAAAATCTTTTGTTCTTAGAGACTGATGCTTCATCCTATTGAAATACATTTCCCTTCTATTTACAAAATATCAATAGAGCGTCTTAATATCCAGTAAAATTTTTTGGTTCTTGACTCTGTGATATTCACTTACAGATGTTCACTGCCATTTCATGTGTGCCTTCTAAGAATTTCTGCCTTGTAGGATGATACCTGTAGTCTACTTCAAGCCTATTTTTTTACATTATAGTGTATTTTAACCTATACTTTATTTCTATGCATTTTAACTCTAGCAATTTATGCCCATTTACTATATATACAAATATATAATCATGTGTTTTAACTTGTTTTATTACACCTGCCAAATAATCTTGGACAACAATAATAATGAAGGAGATGAGAGCTCTTTTCATAAGGATGACCACGCAATTCCTACCTGAGGAGATATTTGAGCAGAGACAAGAAACAATATAAGATGCTGAAACATGTGCAGCTCTGGAGGAAGAGCAAGTGCAAAAAACTCAAAGGCAGAATGCTTAACATAGTGAGTTTGATAAACCTCCAAGATGCCATTGTAGCTGGAAGCGAGTAAGGAGGTGTAGAGCAGAGGAAAATGAAATGAGACACATGCACGACGGAAGAACATGTATGACTTTGTAGAACATGGTAGGACTTTGGACTTGGCTATGGTTATGTGTAAAGCTCCTAGAGGAGTTTGATTTAAAAAAAAAAAAGAACATGATTTATTCATACAGGTTCACTCCCTCCCAGCCATTCAGTGGGAAGTTAGAGAACAAGCAGCCAGCTCACCATTATATTCTAGGAAAGAGGTGATGATGGCTTAGACTAGAGTGTTGCCTAGAAGTGATGCAAAGTACATGAATTTAGGATAGATTTTTAAGGAAAGCAAGTATATCTGGCTGTGGATTAGTGTCAAGACTTCACACCAAAGTAATACCAAGCTTTAGGTCAAGAGGTGTTAAGCCCCTGAAAGGATCCGATTTGAGATGAAGTCCAAGGTAAACTGGGACTCCAGATGATAAAATGATAAAATTTTAAAGGCAGACAGATAACCAGTTATAATTACAGGCACTTCTTTGAAGGACTGATTTGCTTAAACAACTGTGTGATCGTGAATCCATGTCTTGGCAGGGGCAGAGCCGCATATGCATATCACCTTGAGTATATGAGGCTCCAGAAACTCGGACATCTCTCTCTGGAGTGTATTGAAGCTAAAAGAATGGGATTGGTACAAGAGGCTCAGAGAGCACCTGGGCCACCTGTCTACCAAATAATGTACTCCACTGTTCATTCCCAATGCACAGTTGATTCAAATGTCTACCAATTTGCAAAATTTTAGTTTGAAACTAATTTTGGCACTCTAATAATGACAACAACAATTACATGTTCTCATTAAAAATCATAAAAATTGTATTGCTTTTTTTCCCCCAGGAGTATATACTAAACTAATATTAGAAAGCTGGGTATGGTGGCGCATGCTTGTAATCCCCGCACTTGGGAGGCAGAGATAGGAGGATCGTGCAGGTTTGAAGCCAGCCTCACTGGCTTAAGAAACCCTATTTCCAAATATAAAATAGGTCTGGGATGTAGCCCGGAGATAGAAGGGTTCCATACCCAATACCACCAAAAAAAAATTAAATAAATAATAATAATAAATAAAATAAACCAATATTAGAGGAAATAACATTATACTCCAGTTTCTGTAACCTGACAAGGCTGAGATTCTCCTCAACTTAATAAAAATGTAGAGGACATCAGGATAACTACACTTTCTTTCCTAGGTGGTGATACCTACCCTGTGATGAACATGTGTTGTTTTATTATTCAGTATTCATTTCTAGAAGAATACCCCCTACTCTTATTTAATATGCTTCATATGGACTAACCATAACATACTTCTTTTTCTCCACAATATGGATCTGACTCATGAAATAGTCCTGGTCAATTATTATACCTGTAGCAAAATAAAGGACATAAGAAGTACCTCAGCACTCATTTCTGCACAAAGAAATTGGTCTAATATGTGTCCCAAATAGCACTATTCAGAGTCCTTTATTAAAAGGCTAAACTAACAACATCACAATATCTAGCTTCAAATCATACTACAATATACAGTAACCCAAAACAGCATGACACTGATATAAAAAACAGACACACAGACCAATGGAACAGAAAAGGGAACAGAGAAATCCTTGTATCTAACTGATTTTCTGGTGGTTTTTTTTTTTTTTTTTTTTTTTTGTGGTACTGGAGGTGGAACCCAGAGGCTTTCTACCTCTGGGTTATACTCCCAGACCTATTTTCTATTTTATTTGGAAACAGTGTCTCACTAAGTAGCTGAGGCTGTCTTCGAACCTGTGTGATCCTCCTGTCTCAGCCTCCCACACTCAGCATTTTAATATTTGGGAATATTAAAATGTAAGAGTTGCTTTAGGACACTGGTCTGAAAAAAAAATTTTTGGAATATAACCCCTAAAACACTGAATGAAAACAAACAGATAGATTAGTCAAATTAAAAAATGTGTATATTAAAGAAAACAATCAAAAGAGTGAAGATATAGCCTATAGACTGGAAAAATTTTGCAAACTATATATCTGATGGGGGTTAATATTTAGAATATATAAGGAGCTCAACTCAATGGCAAAACCATAATCTGATTTAAAAATGGGCAAATCTGAATATATACTTTTCAAAAGAATATAGTATATACAAATGATCAAAATGTATGCAATAAAATTTTGAACAAAAATAATCTTCAGGGCAATGCAAATCAAAACCACAAGATATCATCTCACTGCAGTTAAACTATTATCAAAAAGATAAAAAATTAATAAATGGTAGCAAGAATGCAGAGAAAGGGAAACTCTCATACACTATTGGTAAGAATGTAAATTACTACAGCATGGAACAGTATGGATGTTATCTAATGAAATATGACTGCCATAAGAAATAAGATTACAATAAGATCCAGCGATTTTAATACTGGATATATTTCCAAAGGTAAGAAAATTGAAATCTTGAAGAAATATCTGTACTCCCATGTATATTGCAGTAGTATTAACAGTAATCAAGATAAAAATCAATCTAGGTATACATTGATAGATGTATGAGAAAAGAAAATGTGATATACATATGTTCAACAGAGGGTTAGAGAAAAAGTTGAATGATTCCAACAGAGTAAAATGATAACTGTTTGAGGGGATGAATATATCAATTATTCTAAAATGATGATTGTACACTGTATACATTTAATGAAATATCTCATTCTATGCCAAAAATATATATAGTTATCAAATAGCAATTAAAATTTAAAATGCAAGCTGACCATTGTAGAGTATACCTCTAGTCCCAGCTATTCAGAAGGTTGAGATATGACCATTCATGTATTTGAGGCTATCAATATCATTATATCCTGTCTCTTTTAAGAATTATAAGTAGATATATTTTTGTAGTAGAGGGCTTGTCTGAAATGGATCAGGCCTTAAATTAGATCTCCAAGACCAGCACCACAAAAAATAAAAAAATAAATATTGATAAAAGAGTTTACTTATTAACATGGTCAGAAATGTCATAGGATCTTACTTTTCATCTGAAATGAAAAGCTGCAAATTTAGTGTAAGCCAGAATTTCCCAGTGTTATCATTTCTACTACATATAAAATGTCTAAGAAGAAAAAGACATGGAGAAATGTAGAGTCAAGAGATAAACTGAAGCCGGGCATGGTGGCGCATGCTTGTAATCACAGCATTCAGGAGGCTGAGACCTGGAGGATCACGGTTTGCGGACAGCCTCAGCTACTTAGTGAGGCCCTCTGCAACTCCGTGAGACCCGGTTTCAAAATAAAGAATAAAAAATAGGGCAGGGGGTGTAGCTTGGAGGTCAAATGCCCCTGGATTCCATCCCCAGACCCACACACACACAAAAAAAGAGCGAGATAAACTGAAATATGGCCATGACCACAACTTTGAATATCTAAATCCATATGTATCTCAATAATCAGTACAATGAGATTTTTAAATGTTATGTAAGAAATTTATTTCCCTATAACAGATTATCCCAAAATATTGTAGATGAAACCAAGAAATATGTCATCTCACACAGTTTTGGAGAGTCAGGAATCTAGGAGTGGACTTGATGGACAGTCTGACTTTGGATCTTTCATGACGTTGAAGAGTAGATGTCAGCTGGGGAGCCCATCCTCTGGTCCTTGCCATGAAAGGTCACTCACATGGCTTTTGGCCAGAAGCCTCAGTTCCTCAGTGGCTTTTGTTTTGAGGGCTCAGTTTCTTAGCACATAAGTTTCTCAATAGAGCTGACAGGACCGAGAGTTCACTCAGTTCCAAGTATGCCATCTGGGAGAACAACATAGAAGCAACGTGTGCTTTATGATTTATCTCCCAAAGTCACATACTATCTTTTCTGCTCTAATCAAGCACATAGACCAATGCTGACAAAATGTGAGAAGTCATAACAAAAAGGTTTGCAGAACAGGAGGTCAGGGGCTTTGAAACAATCTTTCAGGCTGACTAGTATAGGTGTTTAAACATGTATACATTCCTTTTCATTTTCACCCTAAGCTATTTTATTTGGGGTTTCTACCACTAGCGACCAAAACAGAACTTAATCTAATATATAATCACCAACCAAACCTCCTGTTAAAAAACAAACTAATGAATGAACAAACACAAAACCTCTGCTATATTTTTTTCTGCTATATTCATGTATGTGTGTGTGTGTGTGTGTGTGTGTGTGTGTGTGTGTGTGTGTGTGGTTACTGGTAGTTGAACCCAGGGGCATTCTACCTCAGAGATACACCCTCAGCCCTTTTTATTTTTTGTTTTGAAACAGAGACAGAGACTTGATAGATTATTGAGGGCCTGGCTAAATTGATGAGACTGGTCTTGACCCTATAATGTTCCTGTCTCAGCTTCTCATGTACTGAGATTATAGGCATACACCACTACACTCAGCATCTGTTCTATTCTTAAGCACCTTTAAAATAGAGGTCATAGGGATTACCCTAGAATAAAATTTCAAATATGTGTGTGTATGTGTTCCAATACTGTGGATCAGAAACAAGAGCAGCACTCTACTTCTAAGCTACTCTCACAACCCTTATTTATTTTTATTTTTGCTTTTTAAAACTTTTGCACAGGATCTCAGTTGCCCAGTTTGGTCTCAAATTTGTGATTCTCTTTCCTCTGTCTTCTGAGTCACTGGGATTATAGTTGTGTGCCACCATGCCTGGGGAAACTCTGAAAAAATTAATGAGTAATTATATTTGACATTTGACAAGTCATGGACTTTCCAAAATCTACTTCCATCTAAAAATCCATCTGGACCTTTCTGCCACTGTGAAGATTAAAAGAGCATCAGGAATAGTACTATTTTTAAAATGAATATAACAATTTAAAATTAACAAAATTTTCACATAGATTTTCCTGTTCAGTGATTATAAAAATCCTGTGAAGTACATATATCAGGGAGAGCTTTCAACATTTTTTAGATGAGGAAATGGAAGATAGAACTATCCAAGGGCAATGTAACCTAATTGGTAGAGTTTAGGCTTAAGTCCAGAGCCAGGCTATTTTCAAAGTCACATGTCTAACTAATTTGCTCTGCACCATGCTCACCCTCTGTATCCATTATCAGGCCTGCTTATCTAATCAAAGAATTTTTTTGCCCAAAATATGTTTCCTTCCTATTTCACCATTAGCCTAGTCATGAGAATGGGAATAAACCTGGTTGCCTACTTCTGTACAAGTCTTTAACTAACATAGATTCTATAACTCTTTAAATATTCATTAATGTTAAGGCCTTCCTTTATGAGAAAGTAATATGTTATCTAAACATTCAAGTCTATATTTTACTAATAACTTCTTACTATACATTTATTTATAGAGAGAAATTTGTCGGTCCATTAATAAAATAATAACAGGACCATATATGAAGGCTTCACTACCAATATATATGGTATGGCGTTGGAACCCAGGGAGAAACACACCAAGTGTTGTGGCATTGTATGTTTATATTACTTTGAATCTCATCCTAATGTATAATTTCAATATACCAATAAAGGTATAATAAAAGCAAAAATGAAAATAAAACAGTCCAGGATAAAAAAATTCTTCTTGGTTTTCTTATGAAGTATTAAAATTTAAAAGAGCTAATGTTCCATTAGGAAAATATCAGAAGTGGGCAGAGAAAGCAGGCTAATGTTTCTCCTGGAAATCATCAGAATTTTGTCTAGTTACTGTTAGGTCTGCGTCCCCATGGGTGCAGGGGGAGGAGCCAGAAGCCCGGAGGCAGGAAGGACCCACCTCCCTAACAGTACCCCGCAGAGTTCCGTTTTTCCCACTAGAAAGACCACTCCCCTCCATATAAGAAGGATGCCGGCCTCTCTCTCAGGCTCTCCCACTCCCACGGCGGGGGTGTGGGGGGCTCTTCCCACTCCCACTCCCATGAGGGGGGGTAGGAACGACTCAGGGAAGGTGTGCACGCTCTCTGGATGAATAAAGGCTACCAGCATCCATATTGGACAGCCCCATGCATCTGTGTGCTCCAAAGGACATGCCGTGCGTTTTTACTTTATATCATGGTGCCGAAACCTGTGTCGATTGGGATCTTAAATCTGTACCACTCCTGTACCAATCCTAGGAGTCGGAGGCCATTTTAAATCTCTTACAGCTATTATTTCAGGCCACACCTCCACAGAGTGCTCCAGGCTCTGTAGCCTCTCTCAGCGGTAAGCTTCCCCTTAATTGAGTAAGCAGGTTTTGGCCTTTAGCCTCTTCTGGATTTGGGCTTCTGGCTGTTAGATAAATCCAAATATTTGGTATCCAAATTCTCTGTGATTGGACAGGCCAATCTAGGGGTGTGTAAAACGAAAGGAGATGTCTTTTCTCTGACACACCCAATCAGCTTCTGGATGCTTGGTGGGATTTTGGGATGCCAAATTCCTGCTTTTATTCTTGCCTGCTTACTAGTCATGGGGGGAAGTCAGCCATCAAAGATTAAGACTGACTTCCAGTCTGTACTGGGCCGTGTTCTGGCTAATCTCCAGGCTTTGGGTTTCTCCAGGGAACTGTCCTCTGAGAGGCTCATTTCTCTCTGCACTAAGGTCTGGCCGACATGATTTAGGTAATAATTTTCAATGGCCTGAAATGGGTACGCTAAATCCTAGGATGTTGATGGCTCTCAGTGATTTTTGCACACAGTCTGTGAAATGGTGAGAGCTTTTATACTTACAGCCCTTCTGGCTCCTGCATTTTGTTTTCCTCCCCTCCCAGCTCTACTGCCCGAGGCATGCTGGCTGGGGATTCCTGTCAGCCATAGCCGCCATCTTGGACACCACATGGAAACTCACAGGCACCACCTGGTGGTCCTTCTGGGTCTCCGGCTTATAATTCTGCTGACTCACAGTCACCATTTTGCGAGGAAACGTGGGTGCCAGAGTCTGACTTGGCTAAGTTACAGGCCTCATCTCCCTCTCTCCTGGCCCCACTTCATGAAGTGGCTGGTGTAAAAGGTATGGTCTGTGTCCATGTTCCTTTTTTCCTTCCTGACTTTACTCAACTTGAAAAGAGACTGGGTTCCTTTTCTACCAATCCCTCTGGTTTTATCAAGGAGTTCCAACATATTGTACAAGCATATGATTTAACTTGGTGGGATCTTCATGTCATTTTAACCTCTTCTTTAACTCCAAAAGAACATGATCATATTCTGAAAGTGGACAGGGAATGGACTGATCAGGCTCACCTAACCAATCCACGGCTTCCTATTGGTACAGCTGCAGTTCCCTCTGAGGAGCCCCATTGGAATTATAATGTAAAGGAGGGAATAGAAATAAGAAATTATATGATACAATGCCTTCTTGATGGTATGCGAGATGCCTCCCATAAGGTGGTTAATTATGATAAGCTTAGGGAAATAACCCAGGGTCCAAACAAAAACCCAGCAGTTTTTCTTAATCGGTTACAAGAGGTTCTTACCCGCTATACCCATTTAGATCCATCTTCTGAGGCAGGCTTGATCATATTGGCCACCCACTTTATTGGGCAATCAGCCCCTGATATTCGGAGAAAATTAAAAAAGGCTGAGGATGGTCCTCAAACTCCTATCTGAGATTTGGTGAACATGGCATTTAAAGTTTTTAATTCCAGAGAGGAACAGGCAGAAGTGGAGCGTACACTCCGACTTCGCCAGATGGTGGATCTACAGTCCCAAGCCCTGGTAGCAGCTCTGAGGCCAGAGGAGGGAGGGAAGCCCTTGGGGCGACAAGTGCCACCCAGGGGAGGATGACAGCAAAGACAACCACCTCCAGGAACCTGTTTCAGGTGTGGATTAAATGGCCATTGGAAAGGCGAGTGCCTTTTAAAAAGTGGTGAACCCCAGGTGCTTCAACACAGGGGGACCACCCTTCTGGGCCAGGACCTGTCACTGGCCCTGTTCAGCCTGGCCGAGGACTGACAGCTCCTGGATCCCTCACCCTCTTCTCTTCATCCTCCTTGCTGGCCCAGGGTAACTCTACAGGTACAGGGTAAGCCAGTTTCCTCTTTGGTGGCTTGCTCAAGCTTTTCACCCTTTCAGGCCCTAGTTTCCCTTCCCAAATCTCGGTCCAGGGGGATTGACGGCAAGCTCTTCTGCCTCTGCCCAAGGCTTAGGCCATATCTAAAAGGGCTCCATTACAACAGGACTAATTCTCTTGCACGGTGTTGGGACCTACTAAGCTTAGTTTTTCTTGGCATAATTCTCTTTGATGTTTATTTCTTAGCAGGTCCACTTGTTTGCATACTACGGTGCTCTCCCTCTTTGGATGCCAAACTGCCATAAGTATTTAACCTCTAAAATCCACTACTGATGCTCCTGACATAGTAGCATGTGTTCGTTTAACCAGACAGACCCATACCCATTCACTGCTGAAAAGAGTGGTGTGGGGTTCTTTCAGGGAGTTGCTGTTATTAATGACTCTGGTCTAATGAAAAACTGCTAAAGGGGTGGTACACGTCTTCCTCAGGGAAATGCTGCTATTTGTATTAATAGATCTAGTGACAATCTACCTCATATCTAAAAGGGCTCCCTCCCAGCCTGGGATCCGCTCTCATGATTTTCTTTTTTCTTTAATAGCACCTTGCCTATTAAAGTCTCCTTAAAACGCACATCACCAAGCTGTCCAGGGTAATCTCCAACCCTTGCTATGGCCACACCCATCTGCCACCTTCCTAGACTCTGACTTCTCCCGGCCTGGGGCCCCTTGACAGCAGACAGTTGCTAGAGGGTTGAATCATCATCTCTTATCCCCTATCACCAAAAAGGCTGGGATGTTAGGTCTGAGTCCCCATGGGTGCAGTGGAAGGGGCCGGGAGCCTGGAGGCAGGAAGGACCCGCCTCCCTAAGAGTACCCCACAGAGTTCCATTTTCCCACAAGAGAGACCACTCCCCTCCTTATAAGGAGGATGCCGGCCTCTCTCTTGGGCTCTACCACTCCCGGAGGGCTCTTTCCACTCCCACTCCCACGAGGTGGGGGGAGGAACCGCTTGGGGAAGGTGCACGGGCTCTCTGGACAAATAAAGGCTAACGGCATCCATGTTGGATGGCCCCGTGCATCTGTGTGTGCCAAAGGACATGCCATGCATTTTCATTTCACAGTTACTTTTCTTAAAATGAATATGAATATCTGCAAAAGTCTATATGATATAGATTTATGGAGCAGCAGTTGACAGTCTTTCATCCCCTCACATAAACTTGAGCTTATGTTTCTACAGCATAAGTAGCATGTAATGGTTATTAAAATTATGCAATGTAAAGAATTTTTATTTTAAGCTTTTTTGTATTTACTTCTGATATATACAATGCACTAAGTCAACCATTGAGGAAGTCATAAATTTCCAATAAGGCTTTAAGATATGAGCCATATTATCTCCACTGTGAAGTTAATTACTTCTTCTGCATTTTTGGCCAAAATATCCGCCCCTTTTCTAATCTCTCATACAAATTCCTTCATTTTTTTCCCCAAGACAGCCCTTCATTTCCCTGATCCACAATAGCTCTTACACACTGTATAAATTATTATCATCCCAAGGGAATTAATTCCCTTCTCATAAAATCATTGAAAATGGAGAAGGAAAAGGCTACTGATTGCTCTTCTCTTTTGGTGGCAATAGCATATTTTGTTCATTAACTAGAAGTGATCGAAAGGACAAAATTCAAGTAGTCCCAGTCAGACAAATCAACCCACATGATATTATATAGGAAATTACATATTAACATCTAACCTTTATGTGTTTATATGTGGAAAGAGCATTGGCCTAAGTGAATTGAAATGGCTTATTATCATCAAGAAATATTATTTATTTAAAAATGCACTAAAGAACTGAAAAAGCAGAACATTTAGATAAAGATGAAATTTTCCTCTTTTCAATGTATCAACACATTGTTCCCATTCATTCCTGAATAACAATCTTGTTTTTTGTCTCCATCTTCTCAGACACCATTGCTCTTAGCAATATAGAGAAAGATAAGATAAAGTATATGCCTAGAAGGGAAGGAGACTCAGGACAGAAGCAAAGGAGGGAAGGTGTGATGTCAGACAGAGAAACTAAATTAAAATTGTTAAATACTAAAAATTCAATGACAGAGTTTATAGATGTGAAACCTATGAAAATGAAAAAAAAATGATCTTAGTATGAAAGTAGACACATGAAAATCGCCTTGTCAAGATGCTATATGCCTCTTTTAATGGCTGAAATTATAAACAAATGGCTGCAAAAGATTGTAAGTAGAATCTGGTGCTGCAGAGAAAAGTAGATGAATTAAACTAAATACAACAGTATGAATGAATTTTATGAAAATGATGAGTAGCAAACAATACTGTAGTAAAATATATGATATGATTCAATTATTTTAAGTGACTAATACTGACTTTATTTTTTTAAAAGCAGTAATTTCTGTCTTCTTTCTTTCAATATGACTGCAGCACTTTTACAATAAAGTCACAAAAGGCAGTACAAAGAAACACCTACTGAATAGATTTCTGCCACGCAATTCATATTTTAAAGTTAGGCTGTATTAAAGTGGCAATATGGCATTATAGGCATTCAATTTTTGTTTTCTTTTTTCAAGTTTGTAGGTTCTTTACTATTATTATTTTCTTTTCTATCAGGAGACAGTGTGTAATCACAAAGTAAGACCAAGAGACCATTACAGGTTCTTGAAATTGAATATGTTTCAGTTTTATAAATCAATCTCTAAACAAGAATATATATATATAGCAGTACTGGAGATGAATCCCAGGGCCATCCTACCTTCAAGTTACACCCCAGCCCTATTTTTTATTCTTTATTTTGAAACAGGGTCTCACTGAGTTGCAAAGGGCCTCACTAAGTAGTTGAAGCTGGGATTACAAGCGTATGCCACCATGCCCGGTTATTTTTGTTTGTTTGTTTGTTTGTTTGTTTTGTTTTTGTTTCTTTTTGTTTAGCTGAACATTCTGAATTGCTTCTAATGGAAGGCAGTTTAAATGTATGTTTGAATTCCAGGTTCTTCTCATATGATTGCTATCAAATTTTCTTCTGGTATTCAACAATATTTTAAATAAATTTAATAGTTTTAGAGAGAAAAACTCCTCCATAATATACCACACACACAATTTCTTTCTTTCTTTCTTTCTTTCTTTCTTTCTTTCTTTCTTTCTTTCTTTCTTTCTTTCTTTCTTTCTTTCTGTGGTGCTAGGGATGGAACCCAGAGGCTTTCTACCTTTGGGCTACACTCCCAGACCTATTTTGTATTTTATTTGGAAACAGGGTCTCGCTAAATTGCTGAGAGCCTCACTAAGTAGCTGAGGCTGGCTTTGAACCTGTGTGATCCTCCTATCTCAGCCTCCCAAGTACTGGGATTACAAGTGTACGCCACCACACCTGGCACAATTTCTTATTGACACACACAATGTTGAGCTTAGAATTTTCATAAATTATCTGAGCAATTTAAAAAACAATTAAAATGGAAAGACAAAATCTAATTGTATATGGGTTAATTTACTGTATATCATTGTAGCTGATTGGAGGCTAATGTGAGGCAAAGATAATATCAATTTCTGAGTGATTAAAGAGAAACCTTGAAGAAACTTAAAGGAGGATAATGAGTCAAATTAAAAATGTTCAATGTGTTATAACATTATTGTAATTACTAAGTAGGGATGGTGTTTAGAATAAAAAGTATATAATATATATCGCATATATGTATGTGAAATTCTCACATATTCCATAATTACCTAAAAGTCTTTGCACTTACAGAACAAGTACATTTAACAATAACCACTACTGACTTTTTTTGCTAATACATATCCACTTGGTCACCAATTATTACTGTTGATAGGATGTGATCCTATTTTTTTCTTTTTTTTTCTTTTTTTGGTGGTACTGGGGTTCCTGGAAATCCTTCTACCTCAGGGCTACACTCCCAGACCTATTTTATATTTTTATTTGGAAACAGGGTCTCCTAAGCCAGCGAGGCTGGCTTCGAACCAGTGCGATCCTCCTGTCTCTGCCTCCCAAGCGCGGGGATTACAAGTGTGCGCCACCACACCCGGCCCATGATCAAAAATGTTTATGTCTTCCAAGGATTCTTTTAATTCAAGGGTCAAATCCTGCATATCAAACACAAGATATGTATCATTCAGAGAGCTAAATTTCATATGAAAACAATGGCTAATTGAGAAATGTCTCAAAGAGATGTGCCATCTCTATTAAGATTTTCTATTTCATACATTTTATTAAAAAGTGTGCCCCCAGAAGCCCACGGTGATAGAATCCTGACCTAGAATCATAAAATGTCGGGAATCCGGCCCGACAGCTGGCGGGGCTTGGCGAGATGATGAGTACCGGACGACTCGAACACAAACCCACGAGCCGGGAGTCAAGTCAAGCAGGATCTCCCCTATTTCTCTCCAAGCAGTTCTTTATATAGCACCAAGCCACGAGGGGAATTCCCATGAGAAATAGCCTAGTCTATCTGGGATAAAGATCACTAGCGCGTAGTTTACGGCCAATCCCAGGCCAGTACATGAGCCATTCATGTGTGCGGAAAGCTCCTTTAAAGGTAGAAAGGGAAAAACCGCTCAGTCTCCCCACCCATAGTGAATGGGGAAACCACGCCTTCCTAGCTTCCTCCAGGCGCCATCTTGACCGTTTTTTGCTGCATCACTTTACTTAAAGTTTTGCCTTAGGCCATAGGCCGCTCAGGCCGAATCTTCTTAGGCGCTGTATAGACACACCCCATCAATAAAATGTTTTCTAGGACCAATGTTAGTCCTGGATGGAGGGTATGGCCAATCCAGATATATGAGACTACAGAAGAAAAAAAATCCAGATCAAAATTCAAGTTTCTTAACCTGAAAGAAATATATATCAGGATCCTAATCCTGTCAGTATTTATATATCTTATATTTCTGGTTGTTCTCTAAACACTAGAATCCTCAAAGATAATGAGAAGTTTCCAGGGCAAGAGAGACCCAAGCAGTTTAGATGAAGCCAATTTGGAGGTTCTCTAGATATACTGAATTTTAGTGCTGATCCACTGAATTGGTCCTACAGGTAAAGATAGTTATAACTGGGAATACCAAGGAGCCCAAGCTAGGCTTATTGCAAATATGGCATTTATTCCTTACAATGGCTTGGGTGAATACATGGATAAAAATTGGAGAAACTGGGCCATCTCTGGTACTTCCCTCCTCTCAAAACCTCTACTGGATAGAATCAGAATTAGTAAATGATAAGCCAGCTCACCTGACTTTACTCTGCACAGGCTCACATGTATCATTTTTAGAAGAAACAGTAAGGTAGCTATGATGTAGGTCAAATACCTTTGAAAGTAATCTTCACAGAACAAGGGTTTGAAACTACAGTGGAAAAGGTAAAACTGATGGTTGTATTGTAATAATCCTTGTTACAAAAGTGAGTATATCATAATATATATGAAAGAAATCTGAAGCAAAAATATCGTAGAGTTAACATATGGCAATTTTAAATTGAACTGTGAAGTTATTATGACATATATTGTATGCTAACAGACAAGAAAAATGTACTTGTTTCACTGTATCACTTTTTAAGTATTTGGCTCACCCTAATACAGAAAATACTCACTAGAAATGCATAAGCTATTATTTTACAGGCACATAATTTTACAATAAGTCTCAGTTATCTCTTCCCTCCTTTAAATTCAAGTAGAAATTTTTTCACTATGCATAGTACAAAATAATTATTGAAAATATATAAGTACTACATATGTCTTCTTTCTAAAATTTCCCATTCAAAATATGTTTCTCATACTTAAAACACAAATAAGGGGCATTTTTAGCACACCTTTGAAAAACAGTAAATGTTTCTTAAAACAAAAAGTAGAAATTGGTAAGGATAGAAGCTTCTGCATAGATCCATGTTCTTGTTCTCTGACAAAACATTTTAATATCAAAATTTGCAATTATAAGCTTGATTTAAATGCTATTTTCAGTTTGTATTTATTTTCCTGCTTTATGCCTCCTTTTCTCTGTTATTCTATTTTTTGAGAGAGAGTAAATGCCAGAAACTCTTCCCCATTTGTTTTGCACTGTTTCCCAGTGTGAAATTGACAAGAAGTAGAACAAAGCTAATGACAAGGAAAAATGGAAATTAACAACACAAGGAGAGTATCTTTGAGCTTTTATTTTGACTGAGATAAATATTTACTGCTTTGTCTTACATTTCATTTGTCACAGAGACAATGCAGCATGCACTATAAACTCTCACATGAAGGATTCATGGTCTCTAATACAGTGAGATGGCAATCCATATACATATAGATCTTCTATATCCTCTTCTGCTTTCAGAGGGAATGCTGATAAATGAAAGTAAAGCTTCAGAGAACAAACCTAAGAGAATGACTTTCCTTTTTTATGGGAAACATTAGAAATGGGCTTACTGAGCTAATTCCCCAAAGAGGACAGCATTTATATACCTTAGTGCCATGCTTTGAAGAATTTCACACTTCAGTTTTCAAAATTAAGAAAAGGATCACACAAAAAACCTATATGGTGCATTTTCTTTACATTTCAATTAACAAGAACTACATTTATCAAACAGAAGGAGAAGTGGAGAGTGAGAATCAAATCATTTTTAAAAGGCTACACAAAACTGCCTTCTGCTCTCCTATGCATTTTATCGTTGGAAGAAAGTTAGTAGAGATTTTTGCCAGCATCACACTCTATGAGACAAATTCTTTTGTTATACATGATATCCAGTTGCACCCTCTCACCCCAGAACACATCATCAGCTTCTGTGTTTGCTCCTATATGTGCATCTGGGAAGAGATTTCTCAGCAGTGAGAGGTAAGGACAAATCTTCCAAACATTTTGTTAGTGAAGAAAACATAAAACACATTCCATAAAATGGAAGCTTGAAATAAAACAAGAAAAATGCATGGTATTCTCCATTTTGTACTGGTTGGAAGACAGAAAAAGCATGTGAGTTTTTCAAAATGTTCTCTGTGTATTATACTGAACCTAAGAGAACTATTAAAATAATTTGACCTCACATAGTGAGTCATTGACATAATATAAAAATATTCATTGTGAAAAGGTGTGGCAGGAAAGGGACACGGGGACATGTGTACACACACTTCAGGTACAGAAGCATTTGTTTCATTTTGTCTAGACAGCAACTTGACAGTATAAATCAAGAGCCTTTTAATAATTTTAATTTATTTGGATTCAGTGTTTTCTCTTTGAAGGTTGTCTGATGGAGACAAAACTGATGTCCTACAAAGATATACAATATGGAAAAACCTGGAAGCAATACAATTCTTCAACACGGTGAGTGATGAGATGTATTAAAAAACATACTTGCACACAAAATCATGTTTCCCAAAGGTGTTTAAATTATCATAAAAATATTGTTATAAAAATGAGATATAAAGTTTGTTCCATGTATCAACACAAATAATACATTCCCACACATATTTATTTATATATATTTATGAAAACATTGCATATGTGCATGTATTATTTTTAATGATATGTGAAACACTACATATATATATATATATATATATATATATATATATATATATATGTTTAATGATTTGTTTACTGTGTGTATACATAGAAGGATAGATACACTGAGTGCACATGCACACACACACACACACACACACACACACACACACACACTCTCACACACACTTGAAGTAATTAGAAATACCCCCAAGTATTATTAGTTTTTATTTTTGGATATTAACAAATATTAGTGGATTTTATTTACTATCAATACTTTTTGGATCTGCTCTTATTTTTATAATTAGGTTACATTTTTAGATCATAAAAATGTTAAAAATTCTGGTTTAGTCAACTGTACTTAAGAAACCTCCAACTCTAATAGTATAGATCATAATCGTTCTAATAGTATAGACAACTTGGAACAGATCAGTAACTCTTCCAATTAGAAAGGACCAGCACCCAGAACTCTATCTGCCTCCAGAAATGAAGCAGGCACTATGGAGTACAGATTAGCACTGCTACTCAGAAAGAAAAGCTACTCAAGCAAATACTACACTGTATCGGTAGACTAACAGTAGCTACAAGAGAGGGCCAATAAAAGTGGTGAGCACCAGTAAGGTCCTATGCAGAAGATGGGCCCAGCTCTGTGTGGTGGTGCAGGCTTGTAATTCCAGTACTTGGGAGGCCTACATTGGAGAATCCAAGGTTTGAAGACAGACTCAGCAAGATGGCCATGCCCTTAGCAACTTAGTGAGGCTCTGTTTCAAAATAAAAAATAAAATATGGCTGAGGGTATAGCTCAGAGGTAAATTCTTCTGGATTTGATCTAAAGGAGGAAGAAAAGAAGGAGAAGGAGGAGGAGGAGGAATAGGAGGGGAAAAAGGAGGAGAACAATGATGATGACAACATTGTTAAGGACAAGAAAAAGAAGACCAGGAAGACAAGGAGGAGAGGAGGAGGAGGAAGAGGAGGGGAAGAAGGAGGAGGACTGAAAGCTGTGCAGAGAAGGACAGAGGGAGCTCCCAGGAATAGGGGCCACATAAGCCTGATTGACCACAGCTATAGACAAACAGTAGCACCACATTTCATCCCCATAGCTCAGAACGTTGATCCCTAAGGATATGGGTAGTAAAAAGAGCAAGACAAGATAAGCACTGGAAATAATTTCCAGAAGTTTATCTCAAAGTAGAGTTTGAATAAATTGAAACTAGAATATTATCTGAGAATTAGACTAGTGGAACTAAAAAAGGATTCAGAGAAAATTATAGAGCAAGCATGGCATGGATTAAATTACAGGATTAGCTTAGGATCAGGTTTGGAAAGGATATGACATTTACTTTTAGAAATATTGTGCTACAGATAGGAGGAAAAAAGAGTGAGGAAGGTTTTAGTCAATGGTGTGAAATGCTGCAGAGGAGCCATGGAACAGAAGAATAAGAGAAATATCATATATATAACAATTAGTCAATAGGGATTTTTTTTTTTTTTTTTTTTGGTGGTACTGGGGTTCCCGGACGCCCTTCTACCTCCAGGCTACACTCTGAGACCTATTTTTACATTTTTATTTGGAAACAGGGTCTCCTAAGCCAGCCCGCGCAGCTGGCTTCGAACCTGCGCGATCCTCCTGTCTCTGCCTCCCAAGCGCGGGGATTACAAGCGTGCGCCACCACGCCCGGCCGTCAATAGGGATTTTGAAAAGAGAAATTTTTGAGCATAAGCAATGGAGGGAATGTCTGGGGAAAATTTTTTTAAAAATGAAGATGAAATGGAACGGAGAATGGATAACAAATTTTTGATGCTTTGGCAATAAGGAAATGCAAATTAGACAATAACTGGAGTATAGATGAAGATTTATTTTGTTCATTTGTTTTCAAAACAGGAAAGAACTAAGAGTGTTTGAAGGCAGAGACAAATAGAAAGGGAAAAATGAAGAGGAGGTGGTTGTGGTAGTGATAATAGGGACAGATCATGTGAAGGCAGAGGCTTTACTTTTGAGAAAAAAATATAATCAATGTCAGCATGTACCACTTCAGTTTTTTAAGGCAAGGTAACGCTTTCTTCTAGACTAAAGGATAAATGTAGAGTTAATATCACAGAGAAATATTTTATATTCTGTTTTGAAAGGAGTCACTGAAGAAGCTCCTGAAGGTGAGGACTTTACACAAAAGCCAACCCTCTTCTCAAAAGTAGCTCAGACCTAGAGTTTCCTGAAGCTGGAGGCGCACATGCATCAGTGCAACCTGGACATTTCCATCCTGAACTCCAATGTCTGAAAGAAACATGTGGACACATTCCTGAAGTGTATAATATCCAGAAATTGTCTTTATTTACATTTGAATCACATCCAGTGATTTGTTGATGCCAATGTCTGGTATCTAACAACCAGTTTATTTCCATACATGGTTGAATGTCATATGTATCTGGAAAAGATGTCCTGTAAAAACCATGTACAGAAACAAAAAATTGTTTCACTGCTGTGTCTACTAAATCATGATACATTATTTCAATCCCATGAGTCAGTATAAATAATTCTGAAGTTGAGCTAGTAAATTTTGATCTTTCCTTATGTCAATAGATCTTAAAAATGTTTTGTTCCATTTATAACCTAGATATAATTATGCATATGTATATATTAAAATATAAAAGTAAAACCTATAAAATGTCTTCAGTTGGGTGATTTTAAAGGAGACAAGATTTTGTTTCAAGATAAGCAGACTTCATAGTCTATAGGTAAGATGCTTAGAATTGCTTTTGTCAACAAAACTACATAATGATGAGAACATTCCTAAGTATCTGTTTTCAAAATTCTCTTGTCATAAGACTCTTTGAACAAGTACTCATTTTCTCATTTGTTTTTAAAATGTCACTCTTAACTTGAAGAGACAAATTATTTTTAATTATAGATTCTTGTTCTCAGAAAGCTCAATAAATTTAGGACACGGGCCTTTTTAAAAAAGAAAAAAAATTCTCTTCTTTTAATTTTTCAACTCCTTAAAGTGCTTGCCATGAAATAACTGGAAAATACCATGACTAAAAAAAATATTTGTTATTACAAATTAACTATATTCATATAATTGAAAGTTGTACAATTTCATTTTCAAAATCTTCCCTATAATTACAAGCAAATCAGCAGGTTTAGCAGTGATTACATGTATATACTTAGTCTATAAAACACCTTTTGTTGAAGTCATTTATTTCGAGAAGGCATGTCCTATGGGACATTTTTTGAGTGCTCATAGAAATAAACATAATTTAGGAAGTACCAAATTCTGAATATTAGACAAATTTGTATATTCTCTAGCTATTTAACAAACTTCCCTAAGTGAAATACATTTTAACACATATTGCTTTATTTATTTAGCATTATTTCCATTTCAGCTTTCAATAACACTTTTTTATTCCCATGATTTTTTAATTTTATTTTTATGAGATTATATTGAAAATGTCATACATTCATACAGTGCTTGGTGCCCTTCTCCCTACTTCCCTTTTCTCCCCCCTCCAAACAATGACTGTCCCGGTTGACCATGCTACATTCACACTTATTCACATATTCGAATGTAGCTCCTCAATTAATCAACCTCAGCCTTCTTCCTCTCCTACCTTTCCTTTCTAGCTTTACTGAGGTTTCACCTCCATTATCTTAAATCCCTTTGGAATCCTTAATACTCCCTAATTTGGGCAAATCAGAGAAAATATATGTCCCTTCTCTTTCTGTGCTTAGCTGATCTCACTTAACATAATATTCTCCAGGTCTTTCTATCTTCTTTCTTGTTAAGTAGAATTCCATTGTGTGTATTTCCCATAATTTTGCAATCCATTCATCTGTTGATGAAGACCTAGGTTGGTTCTATATTTTGGCTATTACAAATTGTGCTGCTATAAATGTGGGTATGCATATGTTACTATAGTTCTATGATGTCAACCCCTTTGGAAAGATATCCAGGAGTGGTATAGCCGGATCATATGGGGGATTCATTTCCAGTTTTCTAAGAAATCTACACACTGATCCCCATAGTGGCTGGACTAGTTTGCACTCCCACCAACAGTGTAAAAGAGTTCCTCTTTCCTCACATCTTTCCCGGCATTTGTTTTTATTTGACATCTTTATGCTTGCCACTCTGATTGGGGTTAGATGGAATCTCAGCTTAGTTTTGATTTGCATCTCCCTGATGGCTAATGATGTTGAACATTTTCCATGTATCTCTTGGCCATTTGTATCTCTTCTTTTGTAAAGTGTCTATTCAGTTCAGTTGCCCATTTCTTGATTGGGTTGTTTTGCTAATGTAGTCTTTGAGCTCTTAGTAAATTCTGGATGTTAGCCCTCTATCAAAATGGTGACTGGCGGACTTCCGGGAAGATGGCGACCGAGAAAAGCGGGGCTTAAGAGCCCCGCTAAAAACAAATCTCCATTACCACAAAATCAGCGCCTTTCATAGCCAGAAAACACCATCACCAGTGAAACAAAAAATCACCAGGCTCCAGAGAGAAAGCAGACTGAGAACAGAGCCACAGAGGAGATACACCGGCCTCACACCCGAGGACGCGGCAGACGCGGCAGCAGCGCCATACTGCCGGCGGCACCGGCGAATTCACGGGACGGCTACAGCAAGCCGAGGTGAGCCACTGCGGAACAGCCAGGCGGGATTTCTCCGCGCAGAGAGCATCTAAAACTCCCAGTGGCCGAGCTCAGCACACGCTGCAGGGATTCAGAGTGGAAATCAAAACCAAGAAGAAAAACACTAGCCCCACAGCCAAGGGCGTAGCAGCGGCGCCATATTGCCACCGGCGGCAGCAGCACCGAATTCAGCAAGGCCAGTACAGCTACATCTGCGTACTCAAGAACAGTGAGTCAAATTGCGGGCCACAGAGGAGAAATCCCAGTACTGTACTCCCTGGGACTTGACCCAGCGGGGGAGGGGCGGTGGCAGAGATATCACACCATAGGAGAACGTGCAACCTGGCACCCCCCACAGTCTAAAGCAGCCTCTATCAACTCTCTGGGTCAGAGGCTCTGTGATAAAACCCAGTAAAGGAGTAGTGGGGTCTGAGATACTACTGACTCAAGATCCAGAACACCTTAAGTGAAGTCATAGTGACCCAAGGGAAGAACCCAGAGAAGGCACAAACTTCCGAAATCATGGGAAAGAGGAATGATACTGGAGCAATGAATGCCCACAACCCCACAACATCAGAACCCGATAAAAGTGAAAATCAGAGATTTCTAGAAGATCAAATCAGGAAAATAACTGTAGAAATAATAGAGGTGCTTCGAAAAGAACTCAGAGAGAGCCAAAAAGAGATAAAGGATGCAATTAAAGAAGTAAAGGCCTCAATTCAAAGCACAACCAATTAGAACACATGGAGAACAGAATCTCGCTCTTAGAAGATGAGCAATCCAACAATGAACGCATAGTTTCTAATCTAGAAAAAAATATCCGACAGCAGGAATCTGATATTGAAGAAATATGGGCCCATTTTAAGAGAGCTAACCTAAGAATAATTGGAATAGAGGAGGGAAAAGAAAGTGAAACCAAAGGGATCAACAATCTCTTCAAGGAAGTAATAGCAGAAAATTTTCCAGACATAGAGCAAGAGGTCGATACACAGGTCCAGGAAACTTATAGAACTCCCTTTAGACAGGATCGGAGAAGAGGATCCCCATGCCACATAATTGTCAAAATGACTAATGTGGAAACCAAGCAGAGAATCTTAAAGGCAACAAAAGCAAAGGGTCAAGTGACATTCAGAGGCAAACCAATTAGAATCACTCCAGACTTCCCAAACCAAGTTATGAGAGCCAGAAGGGCTTGGAGTAACATATTCCAAACTCTGAAAGAAAACAACTTCCAGCCAAAAATTTCCTACCCAGAAAAACTTTCTATCAAATTAGATGGAGAAATAAGAAGCTTCCATGACAAACAGAAACTGAAGGAATTTATGTCTTCAAAACCAGCACTAGAGAAAATACTCAAAGAGATTAACTACAAAGAAGAAATAGGTAACACACTCCAGAACTAGAGAAACAAGATTTTCCATCCAACAGACAACTAAGATTGGTTATCTGTGGAGATTCATTATTTATGTTAGTCTTTTACCTATCTCTAATGGGTATTGTTTGCCTTTATTGTTGTTAATTTTTAGGATTTCTAGTTGGAATATTAATATACCTTCAGATATAGCAATTTGAAATATTTTATCCCATTCTATTAGTAACTGTTAACTCTGTTTACATTGTCTTTGGATATACAATTTTTTTTTTATTTTTTAGGGAGTTTGTATACTCCTCTGTTGCCTGTGCCATTGAAATCATAACCAAGAAATCACTGCCAATTTCAATGTTGTGAGGTTTTATGACCCAGATTTTCTCCTAAAAGTTTATAGTCTTAAGATTTATATTTAGGTCTATTATCTATTTTGAGTTAATATTTGTGTATGGGATTAGGTAAGGGTCCAATTTTATTCTTTTCCATGTAATTATTATTTTTTAACAATATTTAGTTAAAAGATTAATATTTCCACCACCAAATGTTCGTGGAAACCTTGTCAAAAATAACTTGACGGCCGGGCGTGGTGGCACACGCTTGTAATCCCCGCGTTTTGGGAGGCAGAGACAGAAGGATCGCGCAGGTTCGAAGCCAGCCGTGTGTGCTGGCTTAGGAGACCCTGTTTCCAAATAAAAATGTAAAAATAGGTCTGGGAGTGTAGCCCGGAGGTAGAAGGGCTTCCAGGAACCCCAGTACCACCAAAAATAAATAAATAAATAAATAAATAAATAAATAAATATAACTTGACAATATAGGGAAGAATTTAGCTCTAGGCTTTTATTTAACTCCAATGGTTTATATATCTGCCTTCAGAATAGTACTACACTGTTTCAATTATTGTAGCTTTATATGGTTTGAAATCAGAAAATATATATCTTCTACCTTTGTTCTTTTTCAAGATCGTTTTGGGTACCTAGAGTCCATATTCCACATTAGGATAGATTTTTTTCTGAAAAATAAATATATAAATATATGATAGTTTCACCTAAAAAATAGAAAAAAATATTCTCTGGTAAGAAAGAAAGCAAAAAGAAATATTGAAATGTTATCTTTAAGTCATCAAAAGCTTGGTATCAGACAAATGAAACTGTTATGTGAGATTATCATTTTTAATTTTAGATAAATTGCCATAATACTATATGTCAACTACTAAGCCAAGCATGGGAGGGAGGGATAGGGAGAGAATGGGGTGGGGATTGGGTGGGGGCTGACTGGGAAAAGTGTGCATGTATGTCTACAAAAGTATGTATCCTACTATGATGTATGAATACAGTGCACCAATAAAAAAAAATTAAAAAAAATGGTGACTGGCAAAGATCTTTCCCCATTCTGTAGGCTTTCTCTTTACGTTCTTGGTGGTTTCTTTGGATGAGAAAAAAAACTTTTTAGTTTGATGCCATACCACTTCTTAATTTTTGCTTTAAGTTTCTGCACTTTGGAGGTCTTGTTGAGAAAGTTACTACCTGTGCCTATATGTTGGAGTGTTGAGCCTATGCCCTCCTCTAGTAGCTTAACAGTCTCTGGTCCAATTTCCAAGTCTTTGATCCATCTCTAGTTGATTCATGTGCAAAATGAGAAATAAGTATTTAGTCCAATCTTTCTACAAATGGATAGCCAGTTTTCCCAGCACTGGCTCCCATTTGTTGAAAAAGCTACCTTTTTCTCCAGCATATAAGTTTGGCCCCTTTGTCAAAAATCAATTGACTATAGATGTGTGGGTTTGGTTCTGTATCTTCTATTCTGTTCTATTGATCTGTATGCCTGTTTTTGTGCCAATACCATGCTTTTTTTTCTACATTTTTTTTGTCTTATTGCTGTGGCAAAACATCTCAAGGACACAACTGAAAAGGAGTGGTGATAGTGGGCATTCTTGTCTTGTTCCTTGCTATGTCCTCTTGGTTCTAACTGGACTCCCTTCAGGATGTGCTGCCAGGTCTTAGCCCACTGTAGTCCCACAGCTGCTCTGGGTGGTCTTCCACCAAGTAAGGAGTAATGCAACGTAATTACCTTGCTGTATTATGGACCAGGTCTCTAGAGGGTACAGTGAACCACAGCAGATGCTGCCTCCTCTGAGTGCGCATGCTTTTGGTTCCTTTTTTGTGTCCCTGAAGTGTGGTGCTTATCACTGAGGATGTTGGAGCTCTGCCGCCACTTTCTGCAATTCAAGTTCTTGGATTATTTATCAGGATTTCTTGAGGATGCAGCGTCGGAGTCAGCAGTGCTGGGGCCGGCAATCGAAGTTTGGGCCAGCAGCCTGAGATGGCGCCAGCTGCCACACCAGGTCAGTCACACGCTTGGGCTTTTTGCAGGGGATCTCATGTTCAGCATACTGGATTTCCTGCCATGGTGGTTACCATTTGTGTTTTGGTTTGTGAGTATCTTCCTCTACTTTGCTTATTTTGTCTGTCAAGACACTGCCTTCTTGATAGAAGAACTTCATTTGTTCCAGCTACTGAGATATGCTGGGTCCCGCAGTCGTATTTTGCCAATAACATTTTATAACAAGAAATGTGTTTGGTTTCTTACTGTGTTGATTCCCTTATAATCTTTTGAGTCTGTTTTACCAAAGAAAGAACAAATATTTTCCTAATAGTACATAGCATTTTGTCTTTTACTGTTAAAAAAAACCTCAAAACTTTCACCAAAATATTTATTATATTTGTTTAAATTATATAAAGTACCAGATTATTATATAACCTTAAGCATTATTTAAAAAATGGTCATATTGTTCCAAATGGTTTCAACACTCTGCTACTTGTGATGGCTTTATATTATGATTAGCTATCTCAAGGCTAGATAAATATTTAAGACAAAAGTCATCCTTAATGATATTGGATGGAATTCAAATGTCAGTCTCCTTGATAATTTCAATTATTTTTGTTTTAATCAATATTAAAAATCGTATTTGCTTTTTTTTATAAGCTCTTAATCTGGCCAAAGTGCTAACAGTTTTAAAAATGTGCTGGTCTCTGAACCTGTGATCTTCCTGTCTCAGACTCCCAAGTACTAGAATTACAAGCATGTCTAGATAAATTCTGGATTTTCAGCAGACTATTGAAACATATTTTTGTTGTTAATAAGATGTTTTTGGCACACAAAAGACAGCTCAAAATTTGGAAAACAATATCAGTATCATGTATTTTGGTAATAAATACTTATATAAGTAATAGCTTTTTAATTATACCTTTTCTCCCATTGTCTTTACATTGAGAAGTACTTTTCATGGTTATATGATACAGTTGGTTGTTTCTTCTTTATTCAAAGTAACAGTCTTTAAACCAAAATACTTGGTTACAAATGGAAGTCATTTTAAATGTAGTTTTTTTTTTAAACTTGCATGCAGTGAAGAGAAGTTGAAGCATAATAATATTTTATAGAGTTTGAGTCAACAGAGACTCAGAAATTGGGCATTCCCAAAACTAGACGTTGTTCAGGAGCTTTACCAAGGGAAGGAAAGGAGAAAATTTCATAGGGTAAACAGAGAGAGAAAGCAGATATTTGCTTGAGTCGAGTTATAAAATTGCCTTATTTGTCTTTTCCAGTTGGAAAAATCCCTAGCTATATTAGTTAGTTGGCTGCCTTGATTGATTTAGCTTAAGATTTATTTTTCCTTAATATAAGTATTTGTAGGAAATAGCTCAAGTTAAGTTTTGCTTATATTGCAATCAAAATGATTAAAGTTAATTATTAGGCCTAACTAGCTTTGTCTGTTGAAGAGATTTTCAAACTTGGTTGACATTTTAACTTACCTTAACAAGTAAGGATACTATTATTTGAATATTTATTCCTCTAAAACAAATGTTTAAATATAACTCCCAAACTGATAGTATTAAGAGGTAAGATCTTTGAGAAGGGATTAGGTCATGAGATTTTTTTCCCCATAAATAGGATTACTTTCCTTATAAAAGTGATTGAAGAAACATGCTCTCTCTTCTCTTTATTTTTTTTAAATTTGTTTCTTTTGCCACATGAGTACATACTAATCATGTACCATCTTTAAGGCAGAGAATAAGCCTTCACCAGGCACAGAATCTGCTGTAACCAACCCTACAGAACTGTGAGTGACAAATTTTTATTGCTTATAAACAATCTAGCCTAAGTAATTTTGTTACAGCAGCATGAAGGAACTGAGACAAGCTGCATAATGGTAGCTGCCAAATGAGTGAATTATTATTTGTACAGTTTAAGAGTTAAATGTACAAAGCTTTCTTCTGTAGACCTAAAAGAGATTTTCTATTTAAACTATATAAAATATTTTTGAGCCAGGCGTGGTGGCGCACACTTGTAGTCTCCGCACTTGGGAGGCGGAGACAGGAGGATCGCACAGGAAGCCAGCTGCGCTGGCTTAAGAGACCCTGTTTCCAAATAAAAAGTATAAAATAGGTCTAGAAGTGTAGCCCGGAGTTAGAAGTGTTTCCAGGAACCCCAGTACCACCCAAAAAAATTAATAAATAAAGTGAAATATTTTTGAAAAGTAACAATATATACATAGACCTCAGTATAGGCATAGTACAAAATATAAAATGCAATATTACAAAAGACAGTATATGCATACTATGGAGAAGTCTGTCCCCTTTAGGAAACCTGGTTGTACATCTGGTCTAAGGTATCTGTAATAAACTTCACACTGAGATAAGGTAATGAATTCCAGTTTGCATCAGGTAGTTCTATTATTATAGATTCAGCATGCTAAGAGTTCTTTTTTATATTAAATATCACTTTTTGGAAACTAAAAGCCTAATTACACATTCACACTCACTTATGTGAGTGAGCAGCATAAATAAAACAATTTGCTTCACATATTTTGTATTTATTTATTTATTTATTTATTTATTTAGTGCTACTAGGGGTGGAACCCAGGGGCTTTTCTACCTCCAGGCTATACTCCCAGCCCTATTTTATACTTTATTTGGAAACAGGGTCTCACTAAGTTGCTGAGAGCCTCACTAAGTAGCTGAGGCTGGCTTTGAACCTGTGCAATCCTCCTCTCTCAGCCTCCCAAGTGCAAGGATTACAAGCGTGTGCCACCACGCCCGGCTGCTTCACATATTTTAAATTTTACATTTTAGTCAAAGTTATCCAGGTACTTTACATTATATAAATTAGATTAAATTCATAGGAAAAAAGACATAGAACAGACTCATAGGTAGTTCTTTCTTGTGCCACTATAGCCAAGTAGCCTTTAATAAGGCTATCAACAGACATAATTAAGTTCAGTTGAATTGTTGGAAATGTTAAGGAAGTGGGTACCTGAGCTCTTAGGTAGAAGTCAATGAATACTCCTAAAATCCTTAATATAAGACAAGATAAAATTCATCAACAACTTCTCCCTATGATCTTTGGAAACAAAAGTTAAATTATAACATGAGAGGCTGTGTATGCCTTTGATAACATATAACTAATAAAATATTAACAGTGCCATAACTCAAAATTTTGACAGCTAAAAGTTAGATTATTTTCAGTAAAACATACATCCCTATCTGTTAGCTAAAAAGTCAGTAGGCAAAGAACAACTCATAAATGATTTCTTCTTAATATTGATCAGGAACCTTTAATGAATCAAAAAAGTTTTACATATTAATTTAGCATTATTTAGAAAATTTCAAGCACCATTTTCAAGTAAAAGTATTCATATAAAATCACATTTTAAAGAATGCATACCTACAACAAATGCCTTCTATTTGGAGTGAGTAACATTACTCAATAAAGCAAGTAGATAGACTAAGAAAAGCAGATGAAAAAATAAAACAAAATAAACTGAGCCCTGTTTAAAGAGGTCACCACTATTGAGTTTAGTACTGGCTCAGGCTTCTAATTCTTCTGAGTGATCAAGAGAAAACAAAAATCTAGAATTAGGGGTGGAATTTCTCAATTTTTAAATGCTAACCAATCATTTCATCATTATTTAAAGAAAAATTATGTACCTCAAATAAAATATATATCTTCTTGCTGGATTTGGCTCAAAAGCCACCTGATTTCAAAT
The DNA here is from genome assembly GCF_963383645.1 of Muscardinus avellanarius. Taxonomy (NCBI): domain Eukaryota; kingdom Metazoa; phylum Chordata; class Mammalia; order Rodentia; family Gliridae; genus Muscardinus; species Muscardinus avellanarius. The sequence goes on from NC_137794.1 coordinate 50,796,520, forward strand.
TCTGGCTTAGAATTCTATATACGACAAGAAAATTTATAAACTGAAGTTGCATAAACTATTTCATGTTAGCGTCATCACCAAGAGAAAACACTGGTTCTAAGCACATTTCTTTCTCAGAATACTTTCTCTTGCTATTTCTCTGTCTAACAATATTCCTCCAGATGTTTGCACAGCTTGCTCCTCTCTTCTCTTCACACGTCTCATTCTGAGAGCATTCTTCTTGATGGCCTCTGAAATGAAGCTGCTGTTACGTGACTACTCTCTATCCACTGACCCTGCACTCATCACTCCATGCTACTAGTTCAACATATGCATTGAGCATCTATTTCATGAAAAGTTCTCCTTTAACTCTAGAGGTACAGAAATGAACAGGTAGAACCCTATCCCCACAGATCTTGCAGTCCCCCGGTTAGGGACAAACCATAAACTGGCAAATGCAAACTATGTCAGGTGGTAACAAATGTAGGGGATAAAGTAAAGCAAGAGAAAGTAAATAGTGCAAGGGCCTGACTCTACTAAATGGAGGCCAAGAAAGATTGAGTTGAATCAAAGAAAGATACGAAAACAGTCCAGAAAGACGCAAGGGATCACAATAGACAGGTATTTGGGGGAGTTTGGTGGTTGATTGCTATTTGGAAAATGAAGGTTAAACACAAACATGCTGAAATGATGGTGTGCTTGCCATGATTAGGGATGAAAAATACAAATTTAGTTATAAATGAGCAAGGGAAAAAAAGGATGAAATAAGATACAAGGTCAGAAGAGTAGCCAGGGAAGGGTGTCAATAAAGATTTTGAAAGTCAAAAGGGCAATTTGTATTTTCTTCCAAGTGAGATATTTATAGAGTTTCATACAGAAAAAAAAAATGTAAAATTTAGTTTGTCATTATATCATTTTAAAATGTGTATATCTTTATGAATATACATTATGGTAATTCAATAATATATACAATGAGTATTAATACAATAAGGGTATTAATACAATAAGGTGTCTCTTCACTTACTAACCATTTTTATGTTTGTACTCTTCTTTTGTAGTTATTCTAAACTATATAATAGGTGGTTCTGTCCAATAGTTCTTTTTCTATACTAGATAGAAATAGAAATGAGCACTCCACTTCAACTGTGTTTTAGGTGCCCCTTATTGAATTTCTTTATATTTTATCTCCCTTAATCCCTCCTTACTCCTAGTGACCATGATTCCAGATGTCTTTCAGTGGAAGAATAAATAAAGAAAATATGGTATGTTTACACCATGGAATATTACTTGCCATAAAAATTGGGATTTTCATTTCCAGGATTATGGATGTATATGAAGATCATTATGTTAAGTGAAGCAAGCCAGACACAGAAAGATAAATACCACATGTTCTCACTTGTTTATGGAAACCCACAAGATAGTCTTGAAGAGTAATTTTACCCTTTAAAGGAATCACTCTGGCTGTTATGTAGAGAACAAACTGAAGAAAATGTAAGTAAAAATAAGGGGAAAAAAGAGAGAGACCAGACCAGTTAGAAAAACTCACAGATAATAATGTAAGTAAGATCTTATGGTGGGTTTAGCTAACCCTTACTGAGGTGGGGTGATAAAAAAAGAAATGGTCACATCTGATGTGCACTGAAGGATAGCCTACAGATCCCAATGCCTGCACAGCATTTGTGATAATAGTCTGAAATATCATAAAAGTTTCTATTTCTTATGAAACTCAAATTTTTAGTCTTGGTAATAATAAAATATAATGTTGGCTTAAATTAAAAATAAAAACAGGTCAAATAAAACAAAAACATGAAATCTTACAGAGTCTGGCTCCAAATCATCTTTCCAAATTTTTCAATCATCACCTTTTAGAAATGTCATTTTTCCTATATACAATCCAATTCTAACAAATGACAACTGTCTTCTAGACATATTGGACACAATTTAGGGTCATAACATTGACCACATTCCTATGTTCATGAAGTCCCACAAGTCTCTCAAATCAGTGATGATTACCTTAAGAGTCCAAGTGATCTTTTCCAGTCTTTCTTCTGAGATGGAAATGTGTTTAGTGAAAGGAAATAGGACTAGATAAGGAGAGAACTTTGCATCTTTCCTTGTTCTCTTTGAAAAAAGAAAGCTTAAAACTTGTAGAAATATATTTCTTTTGTCTTCTTAAGACTTTTTTCTAGCCTGTTGTGGTGGAGCATGCACGTAATCCCAGTACTTGGGAGGCTGAGACAGGAGAACTGCAGGTCTGAAGTCAACATCAGTAACTTAGTGAGACTCTCAGAAATTTAGTGAGACCCTGTTTCCAAATAAAAAATAAAATAGGGCTGGAGGTATAGCCCAAAAGTAGACTGCCCCTGGGTTCAATCCCCAGTACCACAAAAAAAAAAAAACAAAAAAAAAAAACAAAAAAAAAAAAACTTGTCTAAGCCAGGCCTGGTGGTACACACCTATAATCCCAATACTTATAAGACTGAGTCGGGAAGAATACAAGTTTTAGGTCAGCTTCAGCAACTTAGTGAGATCCTGAAAAAATGCAATGAGTTGAGGGTGCAGTTCAGATATAAAATGCCCCTGAGTTCAATATCCAGTATATAAAAAAAATCTCTCTACTAATGCAAAGAACCAAGCCCAGCACAAATCAGAAAACAAAATAACTGTAGCAGAAGCAAGGCAGCTATGACTATGCACATAAAATAGTACTAGTGGCTACCGAAAGGGACAAATTTTTTATATATACGGAGAGAGGAGAGAGGAGAGAGAGAGAGAGAGAGAGAGAGAGAGAGAGAGAGAGAAAGAGAGAGAGAGGAGGAGGGAGAGAGATGAGGAGGGAGAGAGAGAGAGGAGGGAGAGAGAGGGGAGGGAGAGAGAGGAGAGGGAGAGAGAGAGAGAGAGAGAGAGAGAGAGAGAGAGAGAGAGAGAGAGGAGGGGAGGGAGGGAGAGAGAGAGAGAGAGAGAGAGAGAGAGAGAGAGAGAGAGAGAGAGAGAGATGGAAGAAAATCCCAAGCTTTGAATTATGCAAAAAGAAATCAAAGATTATCAGTCATATCAGCCTAAGACACTTCATTCTTGAGAAACAATGAATGTGGTGGTGGTGGACAAGGCAAGTCTGACGCACTTCAACTAAAAGCAGTGGAGAATAGCACTGGTCAGGTAGAGAACAACAAGGCAACATGGGGCCTTCCCTGCTGTCAGGAGCAGACATTCTACAAAGATGGGGTCTTGGGGCCGGGTGTGGTGGCCCACGCTTGTAATCCCAGCATTTGGAAGGCTGAGACAGGAGGATCATGCAGATTCCAAGCCAGCCTCAGCTACTTAGTGAGGCCATTTGCAATTCAATGAGACCCTGATTTAAAAAATAAAGAATAAAGAATAAGATGCTGGGTTCTGGGGAGGGCGGGGTGTCGAGGGCAGCACACACCAGCCGGGGCCCGGGTAGCGGGGACCCTGGGCCCCGGGCCGAATTGCGCGTAGCACGCCAGACCCCTGGAGAAACCGGGCCCAGTAAGACGCTGGGTCCTGGGCAGGGGTCGTGGGCAGGGGTCCTGGGGCCTCCGAGGCCGGGATACGAGCCTGCCGAGGGGTTAGGCCGGTGCTGGGGCCAGTGAGGCCGGCATCGGAGCCTGCCATGAGGCAAGGCCAGTACTGGGGCCTCCGAGGCCTGGATAAGAGCCTGCCGAGGGGTTAGGCCAGTGCTGGGGCCAGCGAGGCCGGCATCGAAGCCTGCCATGAGGCAAGGCCGGTACTGGGGCCTCCAAGGCCAGGATAACAACCTGCCGAAGGGTTAGACTGGTGCTGGGGCCAGCGAGGCCGGCATCGGAGCCTGCCGTGAGACATTGCCAGTGCTGGGGCCTCCTAGGCCGGGAACGGAACCTGCCGAGGGGTTAGGCCGGTGCTGGGGCCAACGAGGCCGGCATTGGAGCCTGCCGTGAGGCTAGGCCGGTGCTGGGGCCTCCGAGGCCGGGATTGGAATCCTGCCAAGGGGTTAGGCCGGTGCAGGGGCCAATGGCCAGCATCGGAGCCTGGCGTGAGGCAAGTTCACTCCTGCGGCCTCCAAGGCCGGGACCAAAGCCAGCTTAGGGGTTAGACCGGTGCAGGGGCTAGCAAGACCAGAACTGGGGCCTCCCATGAGGCAAGACCGCTGCTTGAGCCAGTGAGGTCTGGATCAGTCCACTGAGTAGCCAGGCCACTACTGGGACCATCAAGAGTGGGATTGGTACTTGCAACGCAGCATGCACAGAGAAATATCGCAGAAAATATAAATCAGATGCTTCTCTTAATCAGCAATAACTAGGAGGAAAAGGGCAACAGGAAGAGGTTGAGCTATAGAAAGGGACCTATAGTGAAGCAACTAATGTGACCAATCAGAGGGTATGTAATACTGGAGGACGGAGCCTCTTTAAAACGCAGGAGGTACATAAACAAATGTATCAAAGTAAATCACCAAAGAAGCGTACGATGGAGGGAGGGGGAGGGAATGGGATGGGGGCTGGAGGAGGGCTAATTGGATGATGTGTGCTTGTATATCCTCTCAAGTCTTGTACTCCAATGTGATTGATATATGACTACAATGCACCAATTTAAAAAATAAATTAATAAAAAAATAAAGAAAGAAAGAATAAAAAATAGGGCTGGGGGCATCGCTGGAGGTAGAATGCCCCTGGGTTCCATCCCCAGTACCAAAAAAAAAAAAAAAAGATGGGGTCTTGGGGAGAGGAGACATATTGAGAGGGCAGCCAGTTCTGAAAAAGAATTCAAGCATTGAATTAACCTGAAAAGGAGTATTTAAAATGACAGGCCAGCTTAATTTGAATAAGCAAGTTTGACTTCTTTTCTACTTTTGTCAGAAGTAGGGTCTTGAAAGAAAAACAGCTTAGAAAAATGAAAAACACTACATTTGACACCTAGATTCTCTAGGACTGAACAGCTGGACCTGCTGTGCTAACAGTTTCTTCAAAAGATTCTAAATCATCTTACATTATTCCCTCAGTTATAAATCCGTTTCCTATAAAAATTCTGGAAATAAAATTGCCTGTCCTATTTGGGGGACTTGCAATGAATCAGCCAACTTCTTATTTCCAATTTTAGACTTAATTTTTTAATGTTATTGTATTTTTTATTCAGTCATGGGGTTTGAATCTAGGGTACTCTACCACTGAGGTATATTCCCGGCCCTTTTATTTTATTTTAAGTGAGATTCTTACTAAGACTGACCTCAAACTTGTGTTTCTCTAGCCTCATACTTCCCAGTAGCTGAAATTATAGATATGAACTTTTACACCTGGCTTGGCTTTTACTTTTTATGAAAAACCTGCATCTCCCCTGTGAATCAAGAATAATACATTTGAAATACAGCTATTTATCAGCTCTCCAAAAATAAAAGCAATACTTACAAAAGTCAAATCATATTGGTAAATATCATTTTGAGGGGGTCCTATTCTTTCTGAAAATTTAAATGACTTGGATTTGGTCCTAAGTAGGTAATTCACTATGAAAACATAAAATAATTTTTATGAATTGAATCCTAAATTTCCATTGAAATTACAGTTTAAGTGTACTATCTATTCTGTTTACCAGCTGCTTTCTATCTTCTCATCAGTCCTGGCCATTGCTTCTTCTAAAATAGAAGGACCTAAAATTTAAAATATATTCTAAGCCAGGCATGGTGGTGCACACTTGTAATCCCAACATTTGGGAGGCTGAGACTGGAGGATTATGGTTGGTGGACAGCCTCAGCTACTTAGTGAGGCCCTCCGTAACTTAGTGAGACCCTGTTTCAAAACAAAGAATAAAAGAACAGGGCAGAGGGTGTGGCTCGGAGGTCAAATGTCCCTGGGTTCCATCCCCAGACCCACTCCCATATGTACCTTACTGTATTAGACTGGTTTGGTGTCAATTTCCCCCATAGACTGTCATCTCTTCTGAGGTAAAGATCATTTCTTTTACTTTGTAACTTCAAAATATAGTGCAGTATTCAGAACATAGTATCAATCAAAAATATACTCTGAATGAATTATAATTTTAAAAATCATAAAGATTTTTGCTACATTAGAAGAATTGTGCTACCATGTAAATTTAAGTGTTATTTTCTTTGAAACTTAGACTTAAATAAAGATATATTTTAAGGAAGTTTGTAAAGTAAATCTGCTACACAATACTTCTACCATTTCTCAAAATCGTGTCCTTGTTTGAAATGTGATCCCATTGGAAATCAACCATGTCATCAAGAAAACCTGTCCAAGTACTCAGGTTAAATTTGTGCTGTCTCAGAAATAGCTGTCAGCCTTCATAAAAAGCACTGCCAGCATATGTAATGGATGTAAGAAACTGCAGATTGATGCCTTGCAGCTAAGAAATTAATTGAAGGCACTTCTGTATTCTCCCCGATTCACCACATAGAGCTAACGTCCTACAAGATAAGAAAACATATGGCCAAGGGAAAGAAAAACCAAGTCATGGTTATGAATGCTTCTGGTGAAGTCCTGTGATGTATAGAAGAAATTTATGTGGCTCGAGGAAAAATATGAGGTGAGATTAATCTCCTGAGAGTAAATTTTAGAAATACTGTACAAGATTTACAGGTTTTTCCTTACAAAACGAACCTTACAAACTTCAACCTTTCTGAGTATCCTCAACTGATCATATCTGGCTGCCTGGAAACCATCCCCTGAGATCTTCCTGTTATTCCACAAAGTGATAAAACTGTATGAAGCAACTCCAAACATCTTAAAGTCAGATGCTCAGAGTCCAGAATAAGAGGAAAGTATTCATCCCTGTGTGGTGCATGCAGGGTAACATGGTGTCTTGCTCCCAAATAAAATCCTCATGATGCAGAGGTTGAGAGAGCCTCCAGAACAGATAAACTTAGTTTACTTCCTTCCTTTTCTAGCAATTGAGTGTTAAGCCAGAATTTGAGTATCTACAATACAATTATTTCAAGGTCAGAGAAAATATGTCTTGCCTGTTCCATGAGATTTCATGCCAAGATGATCATGCCATGGAGAGAATGTAAGAAATGAATAAATGTATCCAGCATGATGGCACATCTATAATCCCAGTACTTGGGAAGCAGAGACATGAGGGTCTCAAGTTTGAGGTCAGCCTCAGCAACTTAGCAAAACCTCAGCAATTTATTGAGGTCCTATTTCATAATAAAAAATTTTAAACGATGGTGGTATAGCTCAGAGGTAGAATGTCCCTGGGTTCAATCCCTACCCCTTTCCAAAAAATAAGAAAGAAAGAAGAAAGAAAGAAAGAAAGAAAGAAAGAAAGAAAGAAAGAAAGAAAGAAAGAAGAGAGAAGGAGAGAAACAGGAAGAAACTCAGGTAGCAACAAAGAAAATAAAGCAAATAATTTTATAACTATAGTGAAGAAAAAAGAGGGAAGGTAGAAAAACTCAAAATAAGTGTAAAGTATTCACAAAGCAAAGTATATTAAAAATAAAATAATAGTCAATTTCACGTTAACAAATTACAAAACTTCAACAAAATAGATGACATTTTGGAAAAGAAAATAAAATCAAAGTAGGTGAAAAAAGATCCTAACAATGACAAATGAATTCTAATATATTATCAGTAGCTGTGTTCTATGGAAGTTGTCATAAACAAACAGTGTATATCTCTATCTATCATCTATCTATCTATCTATCTATCTATCTATCTATCTATCTATCTAGAGAGGCAGAGACAGAGAAAGAGAGAGACAAAGACAGGGGCAGAGGCAGAGGCAGAGACAGAGACAGAGACAGAGACAGAGAAAGGGTATGTGTATTGGGGCTTAAATTCAAGAGAGCTGTAGCACTGAACTAAATCTCTAGCCCTTTTTATTTATTTTTAATTTAGAGACAGGGTCTCTCTAAGTTGCCAACAGTGGGTTCTAACTTGAAATCCTCTTGTCTCAGCTCCCAAATATTGGGATGAAAAGTATGTGCCACTGTAGCAACCTGCAAATGATCAATATTTTCAACTTTTTTGGAAGATACCATTTCCTCACTAGGTAAAATGCAAAGAATAAAAAATGTGAATTATTCTCATTTCACATTATAAATACTCATAGCTTTGATATTAAAAATAAATATAAATTAATAACACAAACACTAAGATTAAAACTGATTATCTGACTGTAAGAAGTAAAATTAGCTCCAAAACACTATTTATATAATTAATATACAAAGCACAAACTAGAGTCAGTATTTGGTGTATATATGAGATAAATTTAATGAATATGTGAAAAAACATATAAATTTAGGTGAAATACCAAATAACATCATTAGAAAGTATCCCAAATGTCTGAGAAAATATTCAGTCTTACTATCAATGATATTAAATTCTTTTACTTATTATATTGGCAATAGTTTTAAAATATTACTATAAGCAGTAGTAAGATTTTACCAACAAATAGCCGAGACAAGGACACTGGGAAACACATATCCTCACTGTTGTTGGAATTACAAATTGTTATACCCAGATTTGTTATCAATAATTTTGCAGCTTGTATCTAAATATAAGTGTATGGCATTAAGTTAATTCAAGTTCAAGGAAACTTACTTCAAGTAATAATTTGAGACACCCACAAATTGCAGCTAAAGTATTCCTTGCAATATTATTCATATTTTAAAAAGTAATCTAATGGTCTAGAAATGTGAAAATGATTGGGCACATTATAGAAACTATTAAATATGATGTTTAAATAGAAGGCATCCATAATGTACTGTGTAGTAATACATTTTGCAACCAAAGTATAAATCCAAGTTTCCCAGAAATTAACATATATGCTAGGTGTGCCTGCATAGAAATAATTCTTGCCAAATATATATCAAAGGTACAAATATTATCTAATCCTTGGCAAAGATAATTTGTTCTCCTCGCTTGTCTTTATTTCTCACATTTTCTCCAAAGTACATTGCTTTCATAGTCAACTAATAGTGCTACAATATAGTAAATAAGTGAGTTGATTTGAGAAGTGAAATGGAAAAAAGTCCTAATTACAAAATTTGTGAGAACTGCACAATTTCTTCTAAGATACACAGGTGAAGACTTCTACCTTTCAGCAAAAACTGAGGAACAGTTTTAAACTAAGACCAAAGAAACTGACTAGATTCCTTATGGGAAAAAAAAAAAAAAAAGACACCCTGAAAACACCCTGGCTTTCCTGAACTCTAACTTTTCCTTTGGTAGGTGTTCATCTCTAAAGGGGTCTGCTAGCATCCATTATGAAATACAATTATCTTCTTCCCTTATTCACAGTTTCACTTTCTGGGTTTCAGTGATGGATGGTAAAACATGAGCTGAAAATGTTAATATTTGTCTTGACTCAAGAGAAAGAGAACATAGCCACGTAACTCTTTTTAGTATTTTGTAATAATTATTCTATTTTTATTATTATATATTGTTGTTAATATCTTACAGTGTTTAATTTGTAAATTAAATCTTATTTAAGTATGTAGGTATATAAAAAATGGGATATAGAGGGAAAGTTAGGAACTATTTGTGATTTCAAGCATTCATTTGGGTTGTTTCAGTCAGTATCCCATGGTTATAATCTACAACATCTGATAACCATGATTTAGACGGAAAAATATTTACTTGCTCACAGTTCAGGAGGTTTCAGGCACTTAGTTCATGTTAGGGTGGTGAAATCTGTGAAACTCAGGACATGGCAGTGGGAGGCAGAGAGTACATGAACAGAGAAACTCAGCTCTCACATAATGAGACCAGAAGCAAGAGAGAGGGGTAGGGAAAGAGGACCGTATATAACACCAACGGGTCCCTACTCAGAAAATAAGCCCTGACTCCAAAATGGCTGCCTTGTCTCCATGAGGTTTAGGGGTAAATTGTAAATCCAAACTTTAACAAGGATCTTAATGTGAACATAACCTTACAGATAATGGAGGACAGCTATATTCAGTTCATTGTTGTTTAAAAAGAGATAACAATCATATAGAGCAGAGTTTTAAGAAAGTTTTAAAATTTTTAAATTTTCATTTTAAAATTTCTCCAGCTTTATAAAGTTTAGAATCTAATGGAAAAGCAATTTTTATTTCAATACTTACCATACAACACTAATATTCAGACTAACATAAATAGAGAAATACAAGGGGGAAAACACATTAGATAAACATGTTCTGCTGCAAGTAAAAAAGTAAACGGAATGTGGTTTGCCAGTGAACAAGATTATCAAGGTAGAGGCATTATGAAAAAGTCTGTAATTAACAAAACTGGAACAAAAGAGGGATGTTAATCCTGTGGATATGTTAAGTTCTCAGTTTCTCTATGTGCCTTTATTCTTTCACTGTTAAGTGTTCCAAGAATATGAAGAGGAAAAAAAACAATTAACAAGAAAAAATGAGAATAATACAAAGAATGGTTTTTTTAAATTTTTATTAGTGATATAATGTGACTCAGTTATTTTTAGCCATTGGGTTAAAGAGGTGTTACTTATAAAATCTTCAGTGAACATGACTGTCCTTTATGTTTATAGTATTTGATATATACCTTGATAGTTTATGTTGACGTTTTATATGATAAAATTATTAAATTACATATAAAATAAGAAATTTGAATCAGCCAAAAATGTGTATTATAGTAATTAAATTAAACTTGATCATTTCAACTATAAAACAATAATGCTTTAATCCATGAATCAGTTCCTTAAACTGTCTCGTTGACCAAAATGAGGATTTTAAATCAAGCATGACTTTAGCTTTTATGTAACTGGCATGTATGCTACTTTGAAAGCTAATGAATTTCACTGGCCTAGCTATTATGCAAATTTTGTATTGCCAGATGTAACCAAACGTGTCTTAGTTATCATTTTGAGTACTGATATAAATCAGGAAATTTTAAAATGCTAATCATAATAAACAGTCTAAAACTATTTCCTCACTGCAAGTAGTACAAATGCAATTAAATATTAAATTTTGTTTTCATAGGCATATATATACAAAACAAAGTTTACAACTTTCATTCCAATAAAAACATTACTCATTTTTCAAGAAAAACAAGAAATATACTACTGCAATGTTAGAAAGCATTTCTGTAAAATTTTATGGTGGTTATCATTATTAAAATATTTGTTATTGAGATTTATATTTAGAAAACAATAACTTCGTCTATTTGCACTTTGAGAATAAGTACAAGGATGTTGATGCATTCTGTACAGCACTATTACAAATCATATGCCATCAAAATCAAGAATTCAGACTAAGTAAAAAGTCAGGGCACTTTGGAATAGAATTTAAGAAACTTAATCTGAAGATCTACACTCTAAATTGCTGTGAGAAAAATATGCAATTTCCTATTGGTCTGAAAGAATTTCAGAATTATTTGTCCTATATAAAATTTTCCATGTGAGGCTTAGAAAAACAAACAAAACTCAAATGATTTTATTCAACATTCTTTGTCATTTATTTATTCCACTCTTACCAAAATACTTGAACCCTAATTTCACAGGAAATTTTCTTTTAATCCTGACAGCAACTCACTGAGTATCTAGACATCATGTGTCTACTAGAAATCTACATAGACATAAACATGTGAAGCTCTGACACTTACAGTGAAATGGAAAATAAGTCGCAGGAACCCTTGATATACTTAGTAAAATCTTCATCCTATGCCAGAGCATTTGACAGCAACATTTGGTCACCTAGCAACTGCAAAGAGACATGGAAATAATTTTCACTTTTTTTCCTTTCTTCCAAAATATCTCAAAAACCTGAGAGTTTGATGGATACAATCTAAGGACAAGTATTCTAATGACTTTAATATAATAGGAAAACATTTCAAGAACATTTTAAAAGACACTTGGACATTGGATAAAATACCTAATGATAACCAAACATACCTTCTAACAAGTATGGTATTTGGGGGTTTGCATATCTCTTAAATCTGTATGTCTAATAGACAAAACAGCATGTTTCATTTGTGCATACAATCAGATTTTTGTGTCATTTTTAAGCAAAATGTTGATGAAGGATTGCTTCCCATTAAAAGGAAATGTATCAAGTGTTTTAAAGGTCCAATTTGATTTTGACGATACTAGATAACCATATAAGAGACTAATTGCTAAGAAATGTTTTATGCCACTAGAATCACAGTGATTGTACATTTAGAAGACAATATAAAATTACTTGGCCCATAGCAATGCTTTTCAAGTCAGTGTTCATCTGCATATTACGTGTGTAAGTCAATAATATTCTCAAACAAAAAAAAAATTAGTTTAACCATCACAATAACTATAATGCGATTATAAAATCTTAAGTTACAACTGTGTCCACAATCATGTCAGTATCCAAGCATATTAATATTATTGAGCCAAGAGAGACATGTCAGTTTAATAGAAGGCAGAAACATCAGAATGTGTAATAGTTTGAATAGAGGAAATAAATAAAAGGATAAAATTACTTCTACATTAATTATCAGTACCATATATTTGTTGTTTACAACAATTTCATTTCAGCAAAATATATCAGTTACCATGAAATTATTTAAATGAATCTGAGATTGATGACTTGCTAGAGGATATCAAAAACTGAAGACACCTTTGGATAATTCCTAATTAAGATCAGTTAGAATTCTTTGATAAAGCAAGAAACACTGATAAAAATATTAAGAGTAGAGTGCCTTAAATTTGCTCTTGGGCTCATTTCCATTGTCCCTATCTAAGTAAATAGGGGCAGCACTATTACAAATCATACCATCAAAGTCAAGAATGCAGACTGCCTATGAGAACCCACTATGATAATTGGGGCGATGCTTTCCAGAATGCAAAATTGGCCTCTTATTTTCTAATGAGAAGTCAGGAAGGTGGCTAAAAACCATATTCTCATTGAAAGATTAGAATGAGTCACTGGAGAATTCTCTGGAGTTTGGGGATGAATAGAGAGACATGTGATTGGCTCTGGTTGGGATGAATCCAAAGCTTAGAGATTAGTTGGTGTTCCACTGATAACCAAGTCAAGATAGTGTCATTGGAAAAAGGCTGAATATCAAGAGCATCGTGGAGTAGTGGTGGTGAATTTTCTCAAGGACTCGGGACACACTTAGAAGATATATGGCTAAGATGATAGTAAAAGAGCCCATTAAAAATTTCCTAAAGGTAGAGTTTCTGAGAGTGAAAGTCAGAGGTTCTTTGAATCATTGAACTGTCACTATCAGGGAATGCTACTTACTATGCCGATCTCTGTGGTATGTTCTCAAATACTTTTATAGAATCTCATAGGGAAAAGAAAAAGTAAAAATGTGGATTATGCCATAACAGATGGCACTTATGACCAGATTTTAATAGAACAAGTTAAGTAAGACTTTGTCCTTTCCTTCCAGACATCATTTTCCATGTCCCAGACCCCCAAAAATGGAGGCAGTAAATGTGAAATACAGGCTATGAAACAGAGAAAGAGAACAGAACAGACTTCTTCTTTTGTGAGTTCTTCAGTATTGAAGTTCAAGACTACCCTGGAAAAGGTAGCAAAATATTAAATTAGAGACTCGTTTTTTATTTAAGTTTGAGTTGGATATGTACATTTTTATATTTTTTCAGAACTATTGAAGAATAATATTTAAAAGAAGTTTAAATCATTTTAGTAATTTCAAAATTATAATAAAGTTGCAAATCATTGTTTCTTTTTTCTTGAATCACTTAAAAATAAAATGCTGATGAAATGTTCCATCATCCTCTAATACTTTTGCATGTTATTTCTATAAATGGGGACTTTTACTGCATAACTATACTATCGTCACCAAAGTTGAGAAAGTAATACTGGTACATTACTAGCATCAAATTCTCAGGCTCCACTTGATTTTTCTAGTAGTACTAATAATGCCCTTCAGAGCAAAAAGATCCAATTCAGGAATACATGCTACATTTAGCAGTGATATCTCTCTAATGCCCTTCAAAATGAGAATTTTTCAGTCTATCTTGAATTTTATGACCTTGACACTTCTGAAAATTATAGTCCAGTTATGTCAGATGTCTCACATTTTGGGTTTGTCTCGTGCTTCTTCATTAGAAGAGTCAGGTTTTGTATTTTTTCGCAAGAATATCACAGGATACATGTGTTCTCTGTCTACCCTATCAGGTAGTTCACAGTTTTAAATGGTTCCATTACTTTGATACTACTTATGGCCATTTGATTAAGGTTGGCTTGAACTTCTTTTTTTTTTGGTGGTATTGGGGTTCCTGGAAGCCCTTCTATCTCCGGGCTACACTTCCAGACCTATTTTATATTTTTGAAACAGGGTCTCTTAAGCCAGCATGGCTGGCTTTGAACCTGCACGATCCTCCTGTCTCTGCCTCCCAAGCGTGGGGATTACAAGCATGTGCCACCATGCCCGGCACTACCTTGAACTTCTAATACCTAAAATTTAAATCAGTCTATATTGGAAAACTAACTTAATGTGTTGTGTTTATATATCATCAAAGGACTAAAAAAAAAAATATCTTGGCTCTCTTAAAAGACAATAGTGAAAACTAGGCTAAAGTAATTTTCTGTTCATATTCCATAGATGCAAACACAAACAGATCGAAGAAAATAAAGACAGAAGGCACTTGCTTTGTTTTTATAGTTTTTATGCACTAAGGATCTATATTTGTTTATATAGTGTTTCATAGTTATATTTAAGTATTCTAAGTAATTAGATTTTAAACTAAATTATCTTAAATACTGAGTTATGTAACTGGATATCTTTAAGAATCCACTTATAATCCTATTCTTGGGAAAACCTATTAAAATTTCTTCATGTTATGTTTTTAAAAATTGAATTTCAAAATGTGAAGAAACTGTAGTTTTCTAGGGGCAAACCCAGAATGCAAATCAAATCCCATACTTGAAAGCCGCCTTCTCATTCACCCAAAAAGTACTCTGCTGGCTGTACCAAGAACTCTCTTCTCTCTCCCAAGTTGGGGTAGGTGGTAATAATAACCATAATCGAAAACTAACATATATTGACTACACACTATGTGTGATGAATGAGCCTAAGTATTGTGTGTATATGGTTTTTCATGACAATCCTCTGAAGGAAGTCCTATTGTATCCTAATTTAAACTACAAAAAACTTGGGGTGTGAAAAATTTTTTAAAAATATTTCTTTCTAAGGTTTCTGAGTGGTGAAATCATCAAAGAAAGAGACAGATGATGGAGCCAATATTTTTACTCATTGCACTCCATTGCCCCTCTGCCTGTTCCTTGAATTCTGTTCTTAAAGTTTTTACTGCTGTGGGCTAGAATTATCCCAGGTGGGTTTGATTCTCATTCTCTCTCTCTCTCTCTCTCTCTCTCTCTCTCTCTCTCTCTCTCTCTCTCTCTCTCTCTCTCTCTCTCTCTCTCCCCCCTTCCCCTCCCCCTCTCCCTCTCCCTTTCACTCCCTCATATTATAACTTCCTCATGTATAATTATTGTCTTTTTCATCTGTTTCATTTGTCTAACATAATGTTGGACATATGGAAACAGTCAAATAATATTAGAATTGAATTTAATAATTCATTTATTTGAATGAAGGATTGAAAACAATGCTAAATACAAAAATTAAGGTATTAGATATAAGAAAACCTGACAACAGTAACAAAAGGTTTTAGTCTGTGAATAAGTCTAGAGAGCACAGATCATTACAAACGAAGGAGGAAGTTGCCAGCCCTCTGTAGGATGTTGCTTGGGGCCTGAATATGAAGTTGTAAGTGTTGAACTCCATAAAACAGATACAGAAATATCAGCAACGTGAAAGAAACAGTATGAAGTACAAAGTTGTAAAGTAACAACAGGGTTCAGAATTAAGTGTGATGATTGGTTTTCTGCTACTCAGAATCAACTTGAGCAAGGCTGAAAGACTCCTCAGACAGCTGGCCATGATTTGGATGAAGCGTGAAGCTAATTAGAATGGTTAGGAGCCTGACTACAAGATAAAGAAGCTTATTGTTTTAAATGCATGAATTTGACAACTTATCAAGTTAAATCATGTGATTCTACCCATTGCTAATTTTGCCAACACTTTCCTAATTGGCTGGCTGATTAAATTTATCTGAAAAGTTTTGGGACAAACATAGGGGGAATACACACAATTATAGAGTCAGAACCAAAGATCAAAGAGCTAGTATTTATTGAATATATCTATGGACTATCACATCTATTAAGTAAATAACGTTCATTTTGAAAAACCTATGGCTTTCAGTAGGTGTTTGGCTGCTGGCAGTTGGTAATTATGTTATTTCTCTATCCTCTGTGCATTTACTAAAACTTAACAAGGATGAAAGAATCATGATTGCCCTAGTCAAACCCTGACCTAAAGCAAATTTATAAATGTCCAATTTAAACCCTTCTGGCAAACAGTTTTGAAGTATATTGAATCCTCTTCTAAAGAGCACCACTAATGCAGCTGAAAGAAATAAACAATTTGAGCTACTAGAAGTTAGAGAAATGCGAAGAAAAAAAAGAAGGCATACCACAAAGTTGAAATTGTCCAACAGGAGTTTGCTGCAAAACACACGAGTGCTGGCTATAAAAATTTAAAATTTTTTAAAAAATATAATTCGGTTAAATTTAAAGATAATAACATCTTATACTATTTTTTTTTTTTGGTACTGGGGTTCCTGGAAACCCTTTTATGTCCAGGCTACACTTCCATACCCATTTTATATTTTTAAATTGGAAGCAGGGTCTCTTAATCAAGCAAGGCTGGCTTCGAACCAGCATGATCCTCCTGTTTCCGCCTTCCAAGCGCGGGGATTACAAGCGTGCCCAGGCCTGGGTATCCTATACTATTTGATGGCAAAGACCAGATTAAAATAAAAAAGGAAAGAGGCGTACTTTCTACATTTTACTTGCCTGTGCCATCAGCTTACATATTTAGGTTTACGGCAAGGAAAGTAACTGTGACCACCTAGGAAGGCTTAAAAGATAGCAGGGCAGATCTGGGTACCTAGTTCCAGTGCCTGGCTAATTGAAGAAGTCTAATTAGTGAGGACAGTCAGGTACACAGCTTGGTCACACTCAGGGTCATTTTTTTTTCCTGAAATAAAAAAAATCACATCAAAGAACAAATTTCAGCATTCTTTGTTTCTTTAGACAGTCAACAGGAAACAGATTATTATCCCATAGACACCAGCACCTTCAGTAAAAATATGAAGATTTGTTTTTTACGTTAGAAATATATGAGAGTGTATGTTTTTTTTTATTTTCCTTTTTTTATTTGAAAGTACCTGCCTTTGATGACAGGGCCCGCGCCTTTCTTAAAGTCTGATGAGAGTCTAGGCATTGGCATTGGCCGCATTTCCCATAAATATTTGAGTGATTCTCCTGGTCCTTGAATTATATCCACTGGATGAAAAGGAAATATTGATGCATAAAGTTCTCCCCAGAAATCCCCCAAAGGCAATGGTTTCTCCAGAGAAATCTCTGTGGCTGTAACATTGAGCTTCATGTCTCTACTACTCAGCTCTGAAAAGCAGAATGTGAAGATACCGAAAAGAGAAGTAGGAACTACTGTTTTTTTTATTGTCAATCTACAGGGAATAAGTAGGTTACATACCCTCTACCCTCAGAGTAGACTGAAATTCCAAACCCCGGCCTCCACACATCATCTAAAAAGCTTTACCCAGAGGTCTTAGCTCTTAATTGCTCTAACAATAAGAAAACAGTTACTCATTTGTTTGAGTTTTAATTAGCCAATATGCTTAGCATTTTCTCTTCTGATTTGGTATCTAGGCGAATTAAGCAAACACAATCTACCAGTACCTAATAATCAGCACAAGAGTATCCTTATATAGGCTCAAAGTAAAGCACACAGCACTTTTTGCAGGTGTTTTTAAGTCTATTTAAATGATTACTAGTGCTCAATGGTTGGCGTGCCATTTCCACTCAGTGTCATCTCTGGGATCTGCCTATGTTGGTATTGAGCTCAGCCTAGTGGTGAGGCAGCTGGGTAGGATAACTTTACCAAAAGTAGCAGCATTATTATTTAAAACTGAGAAATTCACCTACCCAAGAAATGTAGCCAGACCCTGAAATCCTGAAACAAGTGCCAAGGTGAGATGTGCCACCTGAGACTTCCCAGCCATACTGGTTATCCCAGATCCACAGACTGTACCATGAAAAATTGTGCTTGCCAGATATGGAACAGAGATGATGTAAGGTTTTTCAGCTTAAAAGGCCTACCACATTTACTCTCCTTCAACCACATTTGTCAACTTTTGGATCTGTGCTGAATTGGGTCCCTGTATGGCAAAAGAACATAAGTTTTGATCTCTGAGTTTTTATTTTCCAGCTCCAGGATATTCTACATGCTATATAATATTCCATTATATGAGTCATCCATAATGTGTTTATTACCTAGATATTTGGATGTTTTGGCTTCTTTACAGTTTTTTCTTAATACTGTTAAAAATAATGCTACACTGAAAGCTATGGTTTATATCATCCCGTGCTTAATACCAGATCGATGATATTACAAATATCAGTCCTAACAGAGTCAAAAGAGACATGTGTCAGTTATTCAATGAAATATTCAGCCCAATCTACAGAGCATTCCTGCATTGCAAGTTTTTTAAGTATAGTTTTTAATCTCTATACTTGTTCATTGTAATTTGTACCCAATGAGAAAATTTTGATATTAATAAAACAGTTAAGATGATAAAGATTATGGTTACTAAATTTTTAAAAATTTAAATATTTTATTCTTTTACAGCTATTTTCCTAGTTAAATTTCCCATTGATATTATTAATTGATATAACTCAAATTCACAAAGCTGGTTATCTTATGCCTCAGTTTCAGGCATGATGTCTACATGCAAGATTCTTTACTTATATTTATTCTTACTACTATTTCTATATTCCCCATTAGCACCAATTCCTGTACACTTGAATTTTTTATGGAACCTTCTGTGTAGATATATGTGTCTAGTTTACCAAAACAGAATTTATGGATACAGCTGATTCTGTTTATTTATAAAAATTTATTCCACTCAGGAGATAATATTTTGCAACCTAGTTTTGATAATGACCCCCCAAAAATTGTCCAAAGTTTTACCTTTTTTGCCATCAAATGTGATATGTTAAGAATAGGATTTAGCAAAACAACATTTTTATTATTAATTTTCTGAGAATATTGATCACTAATAGGCTTTCTATTTTCATAAAAGCATAAAGGTTGATAGACATAAAATGAATATATCTAATATAACCTTTAATATACACATGAGTAAATATAATGAAAGACTTCCTGATGTTTACACACTAATTTTACCATCATAAACTATTTTTTAAATACTGTTTTGTCAGATAGTATATTACTCAGATTTTTGCAGCTACATAGTTTGCATTCGTCTCTAGTTATATATTTATTTTTTTCATACCTTTATTAGTGCATTAAGTCTCACATCATAATGTAGTTCATGATGCTATCTGCATACATGCACAAGGCACTTTTCTTCAGCTTTCCTTTGGCTTCCTCCCCACTCTTCCCTTTCCCATACATAATATTTAAATTGGCACTGGTATTCTTTTTTTGTGTGTGTGTGGTACTGGGGTTCCTGGAAACCCTTCTACCTCCAGGCTACACTCCCAGACCTATTTTATACTTTTTTTTTTTTAATTTGGAAACAGGGTCTGTTAAGCCAGCGCGGCTGGCTTTGAACCTGCGCGATCCTCCTGTCTCCACCTCCCAAGCGCGGGGATTACAAGTGTGCGCCACCACACCTGGCAGCACTGGTATTCTAACATATGTATATAATATCAATAGAAATGATTCTTAATTGATTCTTGCTCCCCACTACCCACCTTCCCTTAATCATTTCCCTGGCTATACTGGAGTTTCTCCTCTATTATCTTTTAACGTAATGGTCTCCACATCCACAATATGATCCAGCTATGTGACTCCTAGATATCTTTCTACAGAGACTGAAGTCAGAATATTATAGTAATATATACATAACTATGTTTATACAGCACAATTCACAATAGCCAAGTTATGGACTTTCGTGTCCATTAACAGATAAGTGGATTATAAAATTATGGAATAGACACACAATGAAATTCTACTAAGAAATAAGAACAAAATTATACCATTTGCTGGAAAGTGGATGGATCTAGTTTTATATTCTGAAGTGCTCTGTTGTAGAATTAAAGTTGTATTAATCTGATAAAATGATTTTTGTAATAACATTTTAGATAAGATTATCATCCCTTAAAATGTTGTAAGGGTTCACCCATAAAACTATCTACAGTTTGGAATTTTTGTAGGAAAGAATAATTGCAAGATTTTTGTAACTATTTTAGCTTACTTAATGATTATTAGAATATTCAAATGATCTTTCTTATTGTTCTATTTTTTCTCATTTTTAAGTAAATGTGTATATTTTATCTAAGTATGTACAGTTTATTGAATAAGTTGAACCCAGTAAAATGCAGGAAAAAAGCTATTTTCTTGACACTGTCATTGTATACTCTCCTGAACTTTTTGTCATAGTGTAGATAAAATCTTGTTTCCCCTGATCACATTCACGTTGACCATTAAAATCAATGCTAACCAAATATCGTTCCATTTGAAACTCCCCATCTCACCCAGTCCAGGTCTGATCTAGTATATTCTCTTCTTTAGAACCTTTTGTACTTTATCTTCCCATTATCACTATGAAAAATTCACTGACTGAATTTTCCAGAGATGAAGGGAAAAAAGTAAGAGGGAGGACAAAGCAAAATATCTTTCTTAACTAATAATATTGCAATATGTTACTAATGGCTTTGTGTGTGGCAGAAGACTGATGTAATTATTTTAGGGAGCACTTTCCGGTTCCTCGAGCACCCATTTCTATGCATTCATATCTGAGGATTCACCACCTACAGTCCCCTATATGGAACAGTATTTATAGCCAGCAAATAATGACTCTTTCCTCAAGCTATTGGTCTTTGGTGTGTAACCCGCAAAACCTCCATCATTAGGGCTATCTCATCCCTCCACACTATACTCTTAGAATAAAAGAGCCTGTTGGAAGCACACATTCTCCCCAATGCTCATTTCAAAATCTAAAAATAAATAGTTATATAACATTGACTCTTTGCTTTGCTACCACAAATCTGTTAAGATACCCTCTCATCTTTAAAGTGCTTTTCAAGGACAAAGTGAATCCCTGGCCCTATGTTCCAGAAATTCCAAGAGACATACATCAAACTCACCAGGTGGTCTCTGAAGAGGCCAACACTTGTTTGAGAGTAGAGCAAAATATAACATCACTACAACAGTTTTCAATTTAAAGAGATTCCTTCCTCCAATCTTCTATTTTCATATCACTTTTACCTCCCCATGCAGTCTGGACCTGAGAATGGGATAAACAACAGGAGAAAAAGCAAGTTGACAATTTCTTAGCCATGTCCTATTCTTAATGTACAGAGCTTTTGTTCTGCTGAAGGTCACTGCTAAAACTCTAAAAGGACAAGATAAATAAAATTCAACAACTTGATATCTAATTTTCCAAATTAATTTGTGTCTATTAGTAATACCCTTTATTATTTTGTTAAATGCTTTCTTCTGTATTTTATTATTATCTCTCTTTTTTTTTTTTTGGTGGTGGTGCTGGAGTTCCTGGAAAACCTTCTATCTCGGGGCTCCACTCGACCTATTTTTTGTATTTTTATTTGGAAACAGGGTCTTTTAAGCCAGCACGGCTGGCTTTGAACCTGCACGATCCTCCTGTCTCCGCCTCCCAAGCGCGGGTATTACAAGTGTGCGCCACCACGCCTGGCTATTATCTCTTTTAAAACTAGCCTTACTAAAGGCTGTTTCTCCATTTAAAAAAATATATATTTTGATAGCCATCTTTGTTACTTTTGTTCCCTATCTCTGTGTTTGTTTACTTTTTATAATTTTTGCATTTATTCTTTTGTTCTTTTTCTATATTTTTTAGTTCAGGTATTTTTTCAATGTTATTTTGTTCAGGTACTCAAAGATATCAAGTGTGTGTGTGTGTGTGTGTGTGTCTGTGTGTGTGTGTGTCTGTGTGTGTGTGTCTGTGTGTGTGGTACTGGGGTGGAACCCAGGGGCATTCTACCTCGGAGCGACACCCTCAGCCCTATTTTTTATTTTTTAATTTAAAACAGGGTCTCGCTGAGTTGTAAAGGGCCTCCCTAAGTAGCTGAGGCTGTTCTTGAACTGTGATCCTCCTATCTCAGCCACCCAAATGCTGGGATTATAAGTGTGTGCCACCATGCCCAGCTAAAGATATCAATTTCTAAGTTCTACTCTGGCTGAATCTCACAATCATTGATAGACAGTGCCTTTACATTAATCAGTACTTTATAATATAGATGTATAACTTCATTAAATAAAGGTCAATGAACATAAGTCTTAATGTAAAGCTGATTGTTTTAGATTTATTAAGGATTCTGCTATGGTTTTGTGCATAGAATCTCCCATGAAATTGTTTTAAAATGTTTTTTGTTGTTTATACATTTATATAGAGAGATTATAAATTCTTTTTAACTGTTACCCAAGTCTATTATGCTAAGAAATGTTTTTGCTATATCTCTTAATTCAATCCACAGCTTTTGATATAAATATTTATCCTTACTCTTAACATTGTTATATGTTTTGGGGCTACACTTACATTCTTCCAATTATGTATATGATTATTATACCTCCTTTTTTGTGGTACTGGAGATGGAACCCAAGGACATTCTACCTCTGAGCTATACTCTGTGCTGAGCTCTATTTTTAGGGTCTCACTAAGTTAAAGAGAGCCTTGCTAACAATATACTTCTTTGATCTAATATTTGCTTCACCAACAAACACCATCTTTCTTTATTCCTGTTACATTTCACCTTGATCTAATATTGTTCTATTACTGAATTAAATATTTAAAATATTTAAGATTTCATTCATATGAAAATTGTCTGTTTCTTCTCTTCATTCAAATGTCACCTTTTCAACAAGGTCTTTTCAGAATTATTTTAACAACCACAGTCTCCTGTCTTCCATGCTCTTCTTCCCTGCTTACCTTTTCACTATTGTATTTTCCATGTTGAAATGTACTGTATAATTTAACTACTCATTTTGTTTGTTGTCTCTCTCACTGAGTTAAAGATAAAAAATAAGCCAGGCGTGGTGGTGCATGCTTATAATCCCCGTGCTTGGGAGGCGGAGACAGGAGGATCTCGCAGGTTCGAAGCCAGCTGCGCTGGCTTAAGAGACCCTGTTTCTAAATTAAAAAGTATAAAATAGGTCTAGGAATGTAACCCGTAACCCGGAGGTAGAAGGTTTTCCAGGACCACCAAAAAAAAAAAAAAAGAAGAAAAATATTCTGAGTGAGTAGATATTTCATCTGTTTTGCTCCCTGCTATATCACCTGGCCTAGAAGAAGAGCCAGTACCTAAAAGAATTCCACAAATCTTTATTGAATGAATACAAATACAAGCTTCTGTATTCTTTTGATTGAAATGGATGTCATGTAGGTAACAATGTCAGTTATTTGCATGTTTGTTTTAAGCACATATTCCCGCACTCTGTATTCTGCTGTGTGCCGGAAGGGTTGGAAGTCTGCAAGTGACATTTCCCAACATCTCTTGCCAACTGACTTCCCGTCGATTTCTACTAACAGGTGCCCTGATAGGAATTTGTAAGGTGGAGGAGAGGATAAACATCTTTCATTTTCCTTCTAGTGTGTGACTGTCTTCAGTGGTAGCAGTAGTTACAGTAGCTGTGACAGTCACAACAGCCCCAACAGCCACAACATGGCCAGAGAGGGCAGCATTGGTAGCAGCTACCATATAGGTCCTGGCCAGAGGACCAGCATCTCGGTGTGTCTCCAACAGGATGTAAGAACATCTCTATCAGTTTGAATGTGATATTTAGGCTCCCTCCTAGAAGTGTCAGCAAGCTCTGTCCTTTCAGTATTATGACATCTTTCTCTTCTTTCTTTCTTGTCTCTTTCTCCCTTTCTTCTTTTTATATTTTGTTTCTGCTAATCATCCTCTGCATTTTGTTCATTCAACAATTTGTGTAACCAGTTACTTGTATTGAATCTCCTCTAAATATCTAGAATTTATTCTTGATGATAACTTAACTAATTAAAAATATGATTATAAATCATAGGTTTACTCTAATATGTATGTTTCTATCTTTATTTTTTTAGTTTAATACAAATATATTGACATTACTCCTATAACTCTTGTGTTTAATGCTTAATGTTCTACAGCACTATATTTTCCTTGTGATTTTTTAAAATATATATATTTTATAATTTAATGAAAATCAGGGTACTTTAATGTTGATAGTATTTTATGGTCATTGTTGGCCAGAAGGTGGTTGTGATATAGTTGTCATTCCTGAATCATGTAGAAATATCAAAAGCTCCAACAACAAAACCTAAAGAATTATGTCAGCAGTTTAAAGTAAAATCCTAAAGAAGAGTTTGAACAGCAGAATACATTTGGCTTTCCATACCAATGGGTTCTGTACCTGTGGATTCAACCAATCACAGAATTTTAAAAAGAACTGCATCTGCACTGAACATATACAAACCTTTACTCTTGTTATTATTCCCTAAGCAATACAGTATAACACTATTTACATAACATTTACATTGTATTAGGTACTATAAGTAATTTAGAGATTATTTTATACAAGAGGATTTGTACATGTTATATGCAAGTAGTACAACAATGTAAAAAAGACATTGATATCTGGTGGGTGGGGGAAGAGTGCCATAGATCCTTCTGGGATACCAAAACACAACAGTATTTTTAACCATTACAAACCAAAAAAATATGGGGAGAAGAGTTAGCAGATCTAGTGAATTGGACAAATTTAGCAACAACCTTAAACTGAAGACAAAAGTAGGTTTGCTCTGTTTGCAACACGTATTCATTTTACTTCTAAGTTCTTTTCACAAAAGCTGCTCCATAACTTTTTATGACAGAGAATTATTTTATGCAGGAGAACACAAACATCAATAATGCTAAGCTTAAAAGGCATTTATAAGAGTTAGAGTCTTGTAGAGAAGCTTAGGGAATATCTTAACTGGTTTTATTTTTTGGTTTTTAATGTTTTCACAAAAACAATATCTAAATCAGCTCTTTTAATACAAATAAAAATTTTAGCTGATAAGAAAGCATCATGCCTTGACTGATGGGCCTTTTACATAGTTGGTGGTGTCAACTATGAATAAGGCCTGCCAGTCAAGGTGCATTTATGATCTATGATGGTGCATTTTATAACTGATGGTGTCTTGAATTTTATGCAAAACAGCATATTATTGTTGCTTTTGTGTAATTATGTCCAATTAAACCCTAGTATGCATTCATTTAAACTATCTATCAGTTTCTTAAATACGATATTATTTATTCATTCTTGTTGAACCAAACAATTATTCTTAACCTTCACTGATTGCCAGCATTCCTCAGATTTAAATCCTGGTGGAATCACCTGGAATTTTAAGTCTGGGTACTCGTGAAATTTATCTCCTTGCCTGTGTCTGTTCATTGTTTTTGTTTACAAAGACAATAACACCTGCTAAGTAATAACTCCACAGTGTTTCCTCCTCCTAGATTCTTTGGTAATTTTTGCTAGAGTTTGTTCTCCAAGAATAATTTCAAAGCTGGTCTGTACTTGGAAAATTTTTTGAGATTCATTTACCTGAGTTTCAAATAATAAAGATAATTTACTTCCATAGCTAAATGCTAATTTTTTAAAATCTACAAAGTGTTTTAATTTTGTACCTTTCCCCATTTAATTCTTTAATATATCTTGAGATAACTTTCCCAAATCATTTATCAAAGGGAGGTATCCCCAAAGCACTGGTTTTTTAATTCCACTGTCAATTTATGCTTAATTCACAACACATCAATGCATTTTCTATCCAATTTTCTGCATATTATTTTGTCATTATCACTCCTTCAATTGTTAGATCACTAATGGAGTGACATATGAGCATATTCCTCTACTGTATCTCAAGATGTCAACTACCAGTTCCAGGTTATCATTACTTCCTCTACAGTCATCATTGAGGATACCATTGAGGATAACCCCAATTACTAATGATAGTTAAATTATACAATATCTTGCAAGATACAAGAATAAACCAAAGGAAAAAAAATCTGACAAGCTCATTTTTTCTTCCTCACATATCAGAGTCCACAGACAAAAACAGAAAGAACAAGATAAATCATTTAGGTGGGTGAGAGCTGTTTATAAGGAAAGAGGCATATCCCTCAAACCTGATCATCCACATTGCCAAATGAATTTCCCTTACAGTTTGAGTCATGAGGCTGGTGAATACCTCTCACTTGAATCTCTTATGGAGACTGTTACTCAACCAACTGTGCAAAATAAAAAATAAACTCAAATGATTAATACCCAGTATGCATAACCCCCCCACACACACACACATACACACACTAAAATACAACATACCTATAGTATGCATGTAACACATAAATAGACACACACAGTAAAACACACTAAAATACAACATGAAATTTAAAAAGGAAGATAATGCTTAAAAAGCTTTATAAAGGTGAAAGGATATACCTATCAGTGGTATAAGTATCATAGTCAAAATGCTAGAAAACCTGGAGTTTTGATGTCCAAGAGCAAGGTGTTCCACCTTCAGGAGAGAGTGAATTTCTCTCTCTTCTGCCTTTTTGTTCTATTCCTATGAGTTAAAAGGCAGAGAAAAGTGATAGTTGAGAAGCAAAGTTGTATGAATCAATACCTGAAGTAAGAATAAAATGCTTAAAAGACTTAAAACAATGGATATGCTGAGTAAAACATTATGGATTTTCTATTATTAAATGTATAAGTGTTCTTAAAGCTCCTCTTTACAATGGGTGTTGATGTTTAGATCTAATACTTCATCTTATAAAAGATAAAATACAATTTTTTTTTTGGTACTGGGGTTCCTGGAAGCCCTTCTACCTCCGGGCTACACTCCCACGGGCTACACTCCCAGACCTATTTTTTTTTTTAACATTTTATATGGAAACAGGGTCTCTTAAGCCAGCAAGGCTGGCTCTGAACCAGCGCGATTTTTCTGGCTCCGCCTCCCAAGTGCGGAGATTACAAGCGTGAGCCACCACGCCGGCAAGATAAAATACAATTTAATATGAGATTTATAATCTCATTAGCAATGCAAATTCAGTATAGTGAATTCATCATATTCCTATCATACAGAAGTCTTTTCTTCCCAATGTTTTTTTTAAAGCTTAGCAGATAATTGAGAAAAAATTACTGAGAAAATCAAAGCTTTATTTGGTTATGTAATTTCGTGGACACTTGGAATTTTATAAAACTATTTTTCCACTGGGAAAATAGCATAACTATATATGTTTAAGTGAAGCAATCCATACTGTATTTTTAAAAGCAAATAGAAAATAAAGAAAAATAGCAGACCAGATAAAGGGTGAATTCTACCAGATGGAAACTAAGCAAAGGATAAATAACACTATATTAAAGAAAAAATACAACTCAAAATGACAGGGAAATTTTTTTTTTTTTTTTTTTTTTTTTAGTGGTACTGGGGCTCTTGGAAGCCCTTCTACCTCCGGGCTACACTCCCAGGCCTATTTTTTATTTTTGGAAACAGGGTCTCCTTAAGCCAGCACAGCTGGCTTCGAACCTGTGCGATCCTCCTGTCTCCACCTCCCAAGCACGGGGATTACAAGTGTGCACCACCATGGCTGGCAAATTTCTTAATGATAACATTGACTATCAAAAGCCTAAACTCCCCAATTAAAAGGTATAGGCTGACAATGTGGATTAAAGAACAATTCAACTATATGCTACTAGCAAGAAACTTACCTTACAGGCAAAGATATCCACAGGCTAAATGTGTAAGGATGGAAAAATATAGACCATGCAAATGGAAACCAAAAACAAGCATGGGTAGCAATGCACATATTGCACAAAGAAGACTTTAAGCAAAAACTTATGAGTCAAAACAAGTCACTTTTTATGAATAAAAGAAATAATACACCAGGAAGATGTAATAATTTAAACATTTATGCCCCAAGTAAACATTTATGTCTCGGGTATGAGCACATCCATTTTTTATAAAACAAACTCTTTGGGACATTAGGTCTTCCTTTTCTGATAGAGGACTAGTATCTAGAATATACAAAGTATTTAAAAGACAACACTAAAAAACAAATAACCCAATCAAGAAATGGGCAATTGAACTAAATAGACACTTCACAAAAGAAGAAATACAAATGACCAATAAATAAATAAAAGTTCAACATCATTAGAAACCAGTGACATTCAAATTAGAACTACACTAAACATCTAACCCCACTTAGAATGGCAATCATCAAGAGGTCAAACAACAATAAATGCTGGCAAGGATGTGGGGAAATAGAAACTTTTCTACACTGTTGTTGAGATTGCGAATTATTAAAGCTACTATGGGATCAGTGTGGAGATTACTCAGAAAATAGGAAATGGATCCAGCAATATGATTTAGCAATCCCACTCCCGCCTATCTTTCCAAAGAGACTGAAATTAGAATACTCTAGTCATATATACATCCCATGTTTATAGCAGCACAATTCACAATAGCCAAATTATGAAACCGACCTAGGTATCCATCAACAAATGACTAGATTAAAAATTATGGGGGTTTTCACACAATGGAATTCAGCCCAGCTATAAAGATTAACAAAATTATATCATTTGTAGAAAAATGGATGCACCTGGAGAACATTATGTTGAGTGAGATTAGCCAGTCACAGAAAGTAAAGGGTCATATTTTTTTTCTCATATGTAGAAGCTAGGGAGTAACTGGGATATGAGAAGAACTTCAGATAGTGGAGGAGAAGCTTCAGTGGAGCCAGGGAGGTGGTATAGGGAAAAATGGGGTGGAGAACAAGGGGGTGAATTGATAGTGGAATTGCTTCCACTGACATTGTGTACACATGTGAAAATACCAAGGCCAACCTCAATATCCTATATGGCAAAGTGTGGGAGTGGAGAGAGAGGCACGGACAGCACACCAAATGCTGTTTGCATTTTTCTCTAATTATATTTGTCATTATCACTATGAACTGCATTATGATGTGAGGCTATAATCCACCATTAAAGTAAAAAAAAATAAAATAAAACATGTGGACAATCAAAAATATGTCTAGTTTTTTTTTTTGGTGGTACTTGGCTTCCTGGAAGCCCTTCTACCTCCGGGCTGCACTCCCAGACCTATTTTTATATATTTTTTAAATTTGGAAACAGAGTCTCTTAAGCCAGCAACGGCTGGCTTCGAACCTGCGTGATCCTCCTGTCCCCGCCTCCCAAGCACGGGGATTACAAGTGTGTGCCACCATGCCTGGCTGTCTAGTCCTTTTAATAGGATAATTGAAGGTCTCTTTCTACAACTCCCACCACGTAAAATTCAGATTTCCGTTCGATACTAAATATTGGCTATTTCATTTAAGCCTCAAAACACCATGTAAGATAGGTAAGATCGGTGAATAGGCCACCCTCATTTAGATATTAAATTAAACACAACAACATTAAGTAACTTGTGAATAGTGGACCCCAGAATTTCAGCTGAGAAAGCCCGAGTCCAATCTTTTTAGATACTACTTGGTACGCTATCATTCCCTACGTGAGCCTGTGGCTTTGGGCTGTAACAAATCACAGACAGCACTGAGGCCATTGGAACTGGTTGATGTACTCTGTCTGACTTTCTCCCTTTCTCGGGCACCAGTGATATAGTTTCCAGATATTTTTAACATCTAACGTAGTCTCTCAGGACTTAGGCTATTTGCCACAAGAGTTGTTGAAATAGCATAATCTCATTTTGCTTATTAAAGCACTTTACATAGATGAGAAAACCATTGAAAAAAGAACTCAGTTGAAAAAAAGAACAATTTTTTTTTTTTAGTTTATTTGCTACTGCATAGTCCAGAAGAGCTTTTGGTATTCTAAAGCTCAGCATTTTAAGAACCTAATTGAGTCAATAATTTTACCTTAATAAGCAGTACACATTTTGGGGGCAATTAATATGCGGTTACACATTATCTCACATGCTCATCTTCTACTTGAATACACTCAGTTTTCCAAGTGTTTTTTTCTTATACAAACTCACTGTTTTCTCTAACTATAAGTGTCAGTCATTTAACTCTTTCCTTGAAAGCATTTTCCAGATTATTAGTTAATAATTTTTATAATTCCCTATTCAGTTATGTTTGTTACACAGTAGATATGTTACCTGATGATACTAAGATGAAATTGAGTGACGTCAATTGCATATCCCTAGGTTTACATCTACAGTAGTTAACATCTTGCACATTCTAAAATATTTTAGTTTACCTAAAATATGTAAAATTCCCACTTTATCTTGTAAACCTCAGTCGAATATTTCACTGTTCTTTTACATTATTAATTTGTAAAACATGAACTACCTCAAAAGAATTGAAGGATCATTTTCCTTTTCCTTTCCCTTTTCATCAAAAAATGTCATATATTATTCTCATAGTGCTAAATTATAAATACAATGGAGTCTATTAGAGAAGCAAACACTCAAATACTAATTTCAGAAATCATAGGGCAAAACAATGAGGTTGCTTCTCTCTTTCATTGAATGAAGCGTCAGGCGTCTTGTGCAGAACAGAGCAAATCATTACTCCTGAATTGTACGTCAACCCCTCTCCTAAAAGCTCTTTCTTGTACCAGCTGTTAAATGATTAATAGTGTTGCATTGATAGTTTTCTCAAAAGACACTGCTAAATAGAAGAACACTGTGTTAGAGAAAATGAGTTTGAGGTTCAGGGAAACAAAACACTTTTTCATAGTTTTAAAAGAATCATAACGAGTATGGAGTTGTATAGACTCCATATCAGCTTCTCACAATCAACAAGCATATGCTAAATTCTGACCTTCTTCCATTCTAAATATAACATTAAAAATAAAAAACATACGATTCAGTGCCACAAGAATATGACTTCAAAAGTTTGTTTTCAATACTCAGTGTGTGTTCACATATAATAATCTCAACTAGATGCCTTAGACTGATAGTTTATATAAAAATATGCATTTCATTTTGAAACTTTGCAGCTGAATTGTTCTGTATTTTAAGATATCATTTTTTCAGTTCCTCTACTTTATTGATGCACTATATCTATGCATAATAGCGAGGTTCATTGTGTCATATTCATCTGTGCATATAAGAACTTAATTGGTCAATTAAATTCTCCAGTATCTCCCCTTTCCTGCCCCTTCTGCTATTCCCCTTCCACAGCTCAACTGCTCTCCTTTCTATTTTCATGAAATCTTTGAGGGATTTTTGATGTTGTATTTTCTCTCGAGCTTCTACATATGACAGAAATATGTGACTCTTGACTTTCTGAGTCTGTCATATTTTACTTAACATGATGTTCTACAGTTTCATTCATTTTTTTGCAAATGATATAGTTTTGTTCTTTAGGGCTTAGGGCTTAGTAAAACTCATATATATATATATGTGTGTATATATACACACATATATATGCATACATATATACATATATAATCACATTTTATTTACTTATTCTTCTTTTGATGGATACCTAATCTAGTTTCATAACTTGGATATTTTGAATTATGTTGCTATAAACATGATTGTTCATGTATTGCTATAATATTCTCAATTTAATTTTTTCTCATAAATCGAGGATCTCTCTCTACCCTTATTAAGGCTTTATTATTGTGGTAGATAAAAGTAGACTTTTAAGGCAATAAAACTAGGCTAGAAAAATGTTTCATCACGTATTACTTGTGTTATACTGCACAATTTGCTTATATTTTCCTCAGTTGTAAATGGTCAGCTTCCTACATAAAGAAATCCCAAGAATTAAACCAATCTTATTGGTTAAGACATATAAAATAGTATCTATATATTTACCTGCCATAATAAAATAAAATTGAATTTTTTATAATTCTCTACTGCTAATAGCTCTAGCAAGAATTTGCTCTATACCAGGACATTTGCATTTTCAAAACTTGCTTGAGTCTAGATTATACCAAAAGTCTTATGTTATATAGATTAGTTCATGTATGTGCCATTGTAATAAGCAATGACATATTAACAAATAAAATCCAACAATGTAAAAAATATACATATCACTTAACTGAAGTTTACTACAAATTTGTAAGCATAATTCAGCATTCAAAAATCAACCAATGTAGGCCACCATATCTATAGTCTTCATAAAAATATTCCTATGATCATTTTAATTGACACAGAAGAAACATTTGATAAAATCTATTCATTGTAAAAAAATATTCAGAATCTGGTCATGGTGGTGTTTGTCTGTAATCCCAGTACTTGATAGATTGAGAGAGGGTTTGAGACCAGCCTCAGAAACTTATCAAGGCCCTCAACAATTTAGTGAGACCCTGTTTCAACATAAATGATTATACTTTTTTTTAAAGGCTGGGTATGTAGCTAAGAGGTAGAACATGCCTGGGTTAAAATGTTAATACAAAAAAAATAAAAGGAAAAAATCAGCAAAGTAGAAAGAGAAGAAAACTTCCTCCATTTGATAATGAAAATCTAGAAAAACTTACAGTGAACATCATACTTAATGGTGAAAATAGACACAACCCTTTAATATATTTTTTGGTGGTACTGGGGTTCCTGGAAACCCTTCTACCTCCAGGCTACACTCTCAGACCTATTTTATATTTTTATTTGGAAACAAGGTCTCTTAAACCAGGTCTCTCAAACCTGCGCGATCCTCCTGTCTCAGGCTCCCAAGCGTGGGGATTACAAGCGTGCGCCACCATGCCCGGCAACCCTTTAATATTTAAAAAAAGAAAAAGATGTTTTCTCTTACCACTTTTATACAGCGTTATACTATTTAAATCTTACATAGCACAATAAAAAACATTTTAAAAGGTACATAGACTGGAAAGGAAGAAATAAAACTTTCTCTGCTCACAGGTCAGATTACATAGAAAACCCAAATAATATGAAATAAAAAACAAAATGAAAGTAATAAACAAGTTTAGCAAAATCAGAGTATACAAGGTCAATATGCAAATATCTATTGTTTTTCTATATTACAGCAATGAGCAATTTGAATGTAAATGTTAAAAATGTGTAAGTATATAATCATATACACAAAATTTATATATTTTAGTACCTTTTATTCAATTTATAATAGCATCCCTCTGAAATGAAATACTTAAGTATATTTAAAAATTTTTTTTATCAGTACATTGTGGGTGTGCATCCTAATGGAGTACAAGATAGTAGAGGCATACATGCACACATCTTAAGCATAAATCTAATAAAAATGAATAATATCTATATTTTGAAAAATCTATATAAAAATAATGTTAAAAATCATTGAAAGATATTGCATGTTAAATGATTGAAAGACTATTGATAAGGTATCAATTAATTATAAATTTACTTATAGAATTATTAGAACCCCCATCTAAAGGCCAGCATGCTATTTTTATAAACATTGGCAAGTTTATTGCATACGATTTAAAAATGTATATGAAAAGACAAAGAACCTAGGATAGTCAACACACTATGGAAAATAAAACGTTGATTCTAACACATTTCAAGAATTATTATAAAGTTATAATAATCAAGACAACATGGCATTAATGAAAAACAAACCAAATAAATCAAATAAAACAAGAAGTGTATGTGAAGGGTAAAAATTAAACATGTAAATTCAGATTATACCATCTGAGAAAGGAATTACTATAAGGTTATGATAAAACTGAATTGGAGTTACACAATATCTAGGCTATAAATCTGACATTAAATTCCCACAGAAAGGCTTGGTTTGGAGTCCCTTGTTGATACCATAGATAAAGTCAAAGTAAAAAAATAGATTCAAGTAGTAATTAAATATATTTGTGGAACATCTACCTAGAAATTATAATAAAGAATCCTGGACCAATATATAGAATCTGTAATATCAATTTGTAATGTTTGAAAATCAGGTGGGCCCTGCAATGCACATGATTAACTTGATTCAACAGGCTGCATTTTTACCTTTCTCTGTCTCCTGCTCTGAAGTCAAGAGATTTAAAAAAGAAAAAAGGAATTACAAGTTTTTAGGTTCCCTTTCAGCTAGGGCTCTGTATATGTAATAATTTCTACCAGTTAGATACAATCTAAGAGGACTTGAAAGATAAAAGTGAAGCCAAGGCTACTTCTGTCACTGTATTTTCCTGGCAAGCAGTATTATGAAAACCAGAGAGAAGCTGGGGAAGCCTAATTTGCATTTATCTATTTCACAGGTACTGAGAAAAAGTTGGAGAAGCACCTGTGGCTGCAGGCGCAGTCATTTCTGGCCATTGAACAGATGATTTTGTGGATTATATTTAATTTCAATAATTCTGGTGGCTCCCTCCAAACTTCTCAGCCCTTTAAAAATCTTTTCCCTGTGAAAAACACTCTATCTCTAGTTTCTTAAATTAATATTGACTATTATAATATTAGCCTTTTTAGTTTTAAGTATTTCAAGATAATTTGAGTTACTTATACTTAAGAATGATATGTAGAATAATTTTGTTTTTAAAATAGTATTTAAAAACTGAAAGATATAATTTATTACAATCAAATGTATAGTTTTCTGGCTCATAAAATATATTTAAGAGTTTATGAAGCATAGATTTGTCTTGTTTTTGTCCGTGTGTGTGTGTGTGTGTGTGTGTGTGTGTGTGTATGTGTGTGTTTGGTACTCAGGATTGAATTCAGGGGCATTCTACCTCTAAGTTATACCTCCAGCCTTTTTAATATTTTGTTTTGAAACAAAGTCTTCCTAGGATGCTGAAAGTCTGGCTAAATTGCTGCAATTGTTTTTGAACCTGCAATCTTCCTGTCTCAGTCCTCCAAATACTGGAAGTATAGGCCCACACCACCATACTCCATTTTCACTTGGTATGGGCCTATAATCTCAATATTTAGGGGACTGAGATAGGAAAATCATTCCTGCAATACTCCTGTCCCAGTCTTCCAAGTATGGAGAGTACAGGTGTATGCCCTTGAGCTGGCTCTATGTTTAATATTTGTAAGAAAAATTTGTGTGTGTATGTTACTAAGGATTGGGCCTGAGACATTCTATCTCCAAGTTATACTACTAGCGCTTTTTATTTTTTATTTTTGAATTCGGGTCTCAATAGTATTCTGAGAGTTTCACTAAGGTGCTATGGCTGTCCTTGAGAGTTTCACTAAGGTGCTATGGCTGTCCTTGAACCTGTGATCCTCCTGTTTCATTCTCCTAAGTACTGGAATTAGAGGTATTTACCACCATGCCTGGCTTAAAATTACAAATTTTAACACAATATTTGTAAGTGCCTTTTTAACCCATTTAAGATTTTACCTCCCAATACAAGACAAAGAGAAAAAGAAAATGGTAGTCTGAAACTTCATCTTTTTCTTACCCCAACAACATAACGAGTTTCCACTATGCTATTATCTGCTATTTGAGTCATCTACAAATACAGAAAATACTTACAGCAAACTCCTAAAGCTAAGCCAATTTTGAAATTATGCTCAAATTTATCATACTGTTGCTTTATTATTTTGATATCATGCTTCATGATACCATGAAGTAAAAGATGCATTGACAACAAGTAATGAACAATTATAACTAGGAAACCTATCCAAGAAAATATAGCTATAGATACACAAACTAGGGACAGAAGAAAACACAAGGCAATGAAGAAAACCCAAGGTAAGGCAGTTTAATGTGTGGTCTGCTCCATCTCAGCATTAGCCACAGAGCCACAATGTGCTATACCATCCAGGCAGCCTAACTCCTCCGACTTCTGTAAATTCTCACATTATGCCAGTTATAAGGAAGGAATAACATCAGACAAATAGTTCAGTAGAGATGAGTAAGATATTCAAAACAAACCAAATCAAGAAAGTGACAAGATCCAGTTTGAAAATGGGAAAACTTAGCAGAAATTTGTCCCTTTCAGATGTGCCTGAATAAACAGGAAGACTGTGGTCAACACCATGGGAAGATGAGAGATGGTAAATATAATGGCTTAGAGGAATGATTTTCATGATTTTAAGAATCTGAGCCATGAAATGTTTAGGGAAAGTGTGGCCTATTAGTCCATGTTTCCCATTACTATATTTTTAAAAAGCTTGTCATTTCATAAAAAAGAGGTTTCTTTAGCTTACAGTTCTGAAGGCTTAAAGTAAAAGATTAGACATCTCCCGTGAGGGTACTTTTGCTGCATCACATCATGGTGGATGGCATCATGCAGGGAATGCAGAGTGAATCAGTGGCCAGACTGCTCTTTTATAGAAATCCATTCTTGCCGTAGCTAACCTGGGTCTCATGAGAACTACCTTAGTCACCTCAGAGGACAGCACCACCAATGGCCTAAACACCTCCCACTGGACCTCATGTCTTAAGAAATCCACCATCTCTTAATAGCCTCCCACTGGTAACCACGCTTCAGAGGCATGACTCTTTGGTGGATAAACTACTTTCAAATCTTGGCAGAGGGAAAGACCCTCAGCACATATTGAGCACTTCATCTCAATATTCAGACAGTGATAATATGAGGGTGACATAAAATAAAGGTAATATATGAGAATGACACGTGAGAGTAATATGAGGTGATACTTTCATTCAAAGCAGATCAGAAATGATGTATGTAATGAAAAGGTGAGCTAGAATTTGAGCAAGGTTGCCAGTGGTTTTATGACGCTGAGGCAAAACACAAGGATGCTCCTGTTAAATTTGAATAAAACTGTTCTGTCATCCAGTGATAAGGAAGTAAAGGTCCCAAGAGATGTCACCAAATCCTTCCCATGAAGGGATCTGCATTAAAAAAAAAAAAAAAAGCAGAACTAACAGAATTATTTAGAAACTGAGAGTGAAGCTTAGCTAGAACAAGACCTTATGTGGCAACTACAGTGCCTGAGGGAGAAATTGCCAAGAGGAAGGCAAGGAAACTGAAATAGTAGAGAAAAGGGAAGGTAATGTCATTTGACCCACAGACAAGAGACTTAGTGATGAAATAACCAAAGAACTTTTAAATATAGAACTATCTAATGCTTACTTCTTGTTCATGATTTTTAATTTTAATTGTTTATATTTAAGGTGTGTATCTCGGCTGGTTCCATAGTTTGGCACTTGTGAGTTGTGTGACTCTGAACATAGATATGCATGCATTAGTTTGGTAGTTTGTTTGGTTTCCATTCTTTTGGGTAGATACCCAGAAGTGGTATTGCTGGATCATATGGCAGGCTCGTTC
The DNA here is from genome assembly GCF_963383645.1 of Muscardinus avellanarius. Taxonomy (NCBI): domain Eukaryota; kingdom Metazoa; phylum Chordata; class Mammalia; order Rodentia; family Gliridae; genus Muscardinus; species Muscardinus avellanarius. The sequence goes on from NC_137794.1 coordinate 50,833,698, forward strand.
ACATTCTTCTGAGGATCCTGCATAAAGTGGTTGCACAAATTTGCAATCCCACTTCTCCACATGTCCATCAATAGATGAATGGATTTTAAAATTATGGGATATGTACACAAAAGAATATTACTCAGCCATAAAGAAGAAGAAAATTACATAATTTACAGGGAAATTAATGAAATTGAACAACATTATGCTAAGTGTGATTAGTCAGTCATAAAAAAATAAGAAGTCGGATGCTCACCCTAATATGTGGAAGCTAGGGAGAAAATGGGTCATAGGAGGAACTCTAGACAAAGAAGGAAAAACTATAGATGAGCTAATAAGACGATCTGACTGAGGGAGATGGGAAGGGGGAAGAGGGAAATTTCCTAATGTACATGATGTACATTCACAAACACATCAAAGTCAATCACTAAGCCAAACATGAGAAGGAGGGAGGGGGAAGAAATGGGATGGGAACTGGGGAAGGAATAAATGAGTGAGGTGTGAATGTGTGCATCTACCAACTTCTACTCCTTTAAAATATACGACTACAATGCACCAATAAAATGTTTAAAAAAGTATGTATTTTGATGATTTGCTAAATATATATGGTATGAAGTAACCAGCCAGATAATATAATAAACATATCCACCCCATCATCATTCTTCCTGCTTGTTTTTATGCCTCTGCGCTCATGCCTCTCTCTCTCTCTCTCTCTCTCTCTCTCTCTCTCTCTCTCTCTCTCTCTCTCTCTCTCTGTCTCTCTCTTTCTTTCTCTCTCTCTCTCTCTCTCTCTCTCTCTCTCTCTCTCTCTCTCTCTCTCTATCTCTCTCTCTCTCTCCCACTTTCTCTTTATTGTAATGAGAACATTTAGAATCTATTTTCTTAGATTGCTGCAATGTTTTTTATCTTCTCAAATCTTTATCAAATCTACCTACTCAAATGCCTTTATATAAATAGTTTATTTGCCATATTTTAAGAAAAGCCATTGAGTTTCACATTCAGCTCAACAAGACATGAACCACATATCTCTAGAACAAATGGAAAAACATTATTTTTTCCCTACTGGAGATTGAACCCAGGATCATTCTACCTCTGAGTTACCCCTCCTTCCTCAGCCCTTTTCCTTTTTTTTATCTTGAAACAAGGCCTCACTAAATCTCCAAGGATTTTGCTAATTTGCTAAGGCTGGCCTAAGAACTTCAGTCCTCCTATCTCAGTCTTCCAAGGACTTGGATTACAGACATATGCCACCACAACCAGCTTAAAAGATAATTTAAAAATAAAAAAAATTAGTGCCTGAAACTGAAATAACATGAGAAAGAATGTGTCTCTAGAAAGTCACAAAAATCTTATTAAAGATGTTGTTAACTTCAAAAGTGGAGAAATGATACGGAGAATGAGAAACAACAGGGTAGTCCAGGGAGCTGAGTAAATCATTTACATGTAGAAACCATTTGAAGAAGTCTTCAAAATACCAAATGTGGGCTTATTATTTAATAAATTATAAAGTCACTTTAACAATAATTATTTTTCCCCATTCAACAAAGTGTCATGCGATGTTTCTTTGTAATGTCTGTAGGCCACTATCACTGCTAGGCAGGTTTATGAGTTGCCTACAAAAAAAGCCACTGAAATGTTCCTTGGGTAGTCTATGTCTTGAATTCAACAGTGAAGTGTTACTATAGATAAAGATGTTGCTATAGGAATGTATTGAAAAAATGTGATTCTTCTTTTTTTTGTACTCACTAACTTTATTTATTTATTTATTTATTTATTTATTTAATTGGTGCACTGTATTCATACATCTTAGTGGGATACAAACTTTTGTAGACATACATGCACACATCGCCCAGTCAGCCCCCACCCGATCCCCACCCCATTCTCTCCCCATCCCTCCTTCCCATGCTTGGCTTAGTGGTTGACATCTAGTATTATAGCAATTTATCCAAAATTAAAAATGATAATTTCACATAACAGTTTCATTTGTCTGATACCAAGCTTTTGATGACTTAAAGATAACATTTCAATATTTCTTTTTGCTTTCTTTCTTACCAGAGAATATTTTTTTCTGTTTTTTTTAGGTGAAACTATCATATATTTATAAATTTATTTTTCAGAAAAAAAATCTATCCTAATATGGAATATGGACTCTAGATACCCAAAACAATCTTGAAAAAGAACAAAGCTAGCAGATATATATTTTCTGATTTCAAACCATATAAAGCTACAATAATTGAAACAGTGTAGTACTATTCTAAAGGCAGATATATAAACCATTGGAGTTAAATAAAAGCCTAGAGCTAAATTCTTTCCTATATTGTCAAGTTATTTTTGACAAGGTTTCCACGAACATTTGGTGGTGGAAATAATAATCTTTTAACTAAATATTGTTGAAAAATAATACTTATATGGAAAAGAATTAAAATTGGACCCATACCTAATCCCATATACAAATATTAACTCAAAATAGATAAAAGACCTAAATATAAATCTTAAGGCTATAAACTTTTAGAAGAAAATCTGGGTCATAAAACCTCACAACATTGTAATTGGCAATGATTTCTTGGATATGATTTCAATGGCACAGACAACAGAAGAGTATACAAACTCCCTAAAAAATAAAAAAATATTGTATATCCAAAGACAATGTAAACAGAGTTAAAAGTTACTAATAGAATGGGATAAAATATTTCCAAATGCTATATCTGAAGGTATATTAATATTCCAACTAGACATCCTAAAAATTAACAACAATAAAGGCAAACAATACAATTTAGAGATAGGTAAAAGACTAACATAAATAATGAATCTCCACAGATAACCAATCTTAGTTGTCTGTTGGATCGAAAATCTTGTTTCCCTGGTTCTGGTGTGTGTTACCTATTTCTTCTTTGTAGTTAATCTTTGAGTATTTTCTCTAGCGCTGGTTTTGAAGACATAAATTCCTTCAGTTTCTGTTTGTCATGGAAGCTTCTTATTTCTCCATCTAATTTGATAGAAAGTTTTGCTGGGTAGAAAATTTTTGGCTGGAAGTTGTTTTCTTTCAGAGTTTGGAATATGTTACTCCAAGACCTTCTGGCGCTCATGACTTGGTTTGGGAAGTGTGGAGTGATTCTAATTGGTTTGCCTCTGAATGTCACTTGGCCCTTTGTTTTTGTTGCCTTTAAGATTCTCTGCTTGGTTTCCACATTGGTCATTTTGACAATTATGTGGCGTGGGGATCCTCTTCTCCGATCCTGTCTAAATGGGAGTTCTATAAGTTTCCTGGATCTGTGTATCAACCTCTTGCTCTATGTTTGGAAAATTTTCTGCTATTACTTCCTTGAAGAGATTGTTGATCCCTTTGGTTTCACTTTCTTTTCCCTCCTCTATTCCAATTATTCTTAGGTTAGCTCTCTTAAAATGGGCCCATATTTCTTCAATGTCAGATTCCTGCTGTTGGATATTTTTTTCTAGATTAGAAACTATGTGTTCATTTTTGGAATGATCATCTTCTAAGAGCAAGATTCTGTTCTCCATGTGGTCTAATCGGTTGTTTGTGCTTTGAATTGAGGACTTTACTTCATTAATTGCATCCTTTATCTCTTTTTGGCTCTCTCTGAATTCTTTTTGAAACACCTCTATTATTTCTACAGTTATTTTCCTGATTTGATCTTCTAGAAATCTCTGATTTTCTGTTTTATCGGGTTCTGATGTTGTGGGGTTGTGGGCATTCATTGCTCCAGTGTTATTCCTCTTTCCCATGATTTTGGAAGTTTGTGCCTTCTCTGGGTTCTTCCCTTGGGTCACTATGACTTCACTTAAGGTGCTCTGGATCTCGAGTCTGTAGTATCTCTGACCCCACTACTCCTTTACTGGGTTGTATCACAGAGTCTCCGACTCAGGGAGTCGATAGAGGCTGCTTTAGACTATGGGGGGTGCCAGGTTGCACGTTCTCCTATGGTGTGATATCTCTGCCACCGCCACTCCCCCACTGGGTCAAGTCCCAGGGAGTACAGTACTGGGATTTCTCCTCTGTGGCCCGCAATTTGACTCACTGTTCTTGAGTTCACAGATGTAGCTGTACTGGACTCGGTGAATTCACTGCTGCTGCCGCCAGTGGCAATATGGCGCCGCTGCCATGCCCTCGGCCATGAGGCTGGCGTATTTTTTCTTCTCTGGTTTTGAGTTCCACTCTGAGTCCCTGCAGCGTGTGCTGAGCTCAGCCACTGGGAGCTTTAGATGCTCCCTGCGCCGAAAGATCCCTCCTGGCTGTTCCACAGCGGCTCACCTTGGCTTGCTGTAGCTGTCTGGTAAATTCGCCGCTGCCGCCGGCAGTATGGCGCTGCTGCCACGTCCTCGGGCATGAGTCCGGTGTATCTTCTCTGTGGCTCTGAGCTCTGTTCTCAGTCCGCTTTCTCTCTGGAGCCTGGTTATTTTTTTTGTTTCTCTGGTGATGGTGTTTTCTGGCTATGAAAGGCGTTGATTTTGTGGTAATGGAGATTGGTTGTTAGCAGGGCTCTTAAGCCCCGCTTTTCTCGGTCGCCATCTTCCGGGAAGTCCGAAAAAAATGTGATTCTTAAAAGTCACAAAACAGGCTGCTTCTTACTTAAGTGTGTTCTGTAAAAGTCATAAGGTGCCTTTCAAATAACTCCTTTAAGCCTTTCATCAGTTGCTGTCCAGTTATGGCACACCTTTGGAGTTATTAAGACTTAAGCTACTTGTAAAACTGACAGGTATTATATCCTCTTAAAACAGAATTGAAGTATCATGTAAGGACAGCAGTGCCATCAGAGATCTGATGTTTGAAAGTAGAACTGTCATGAATTCTAAATGTGGCTCAAATAAGATCATTCTCTGCTTCTGTCAAACCAGGGCTCTGAATGCAAGAATATTTAACTGGGTTCAATGGGGATTAATGTTTTTCCAGCCATTTATCTTCACATTGAAAATGTACTGTCAACAAGAAGCACACTTTTACCAAAATGAATTACAAGCCTCCAGAGGAAGAATTCCACCCCCACCCTCAACCATAAAGTGTTCACAGAAAACAAAGATTGTTTTTCTTTGCTTTGTTCACTAATGGAAACTCAGGGCCCAGAAATTCTCTTCCATATGAGTAAGTAGCAAATAGATTTGTTTTCCTTAGTTTCATTTTTGAAGGGCATGTTTATAACTTTTATATAATACATACTATTTAGAAGCAAGAAGGTTGTAAAATTCTATTTACTGGAATGCAAACTTAAGTAACTGGTGTTTTAGAGAATTTTTAATGGGCTAAAACAAAATTAGATTTTCACTTCAAGAATTGAAAAGAAAATTGGACTGCAAATAATTTTCAGTTAAAACTAGGATGGGTCTGTTTATTAATTAAAAAATAAAAGAACATCAAAGACAACTGATGTTGCTGTCACAGGAGAGAAAAAAGGGATACCAAGGAGTAAAAATAATTAGGAATTGAAAATAGTGTGACAAGGGGCAGGGAAAGGCCATATAAATTTACTCTTTACCTGTCATTTGAGGTTGTATTTTTAGACAGGTAAGAGACTAGAAATCTAATCAGAGCTTTGAGGGCAAAATCAGAAGATGCTGTAGGTAATGAAATTATCATTTCATTGATCTGAAATTATTGTTTTGGTTATATTAATTTTATCCTTGTACCAGAGCTCAATTAACAAAATAAATTATTTCTGGTCCTCCTCTGAAGGTTACACAGGATATCTGCCATTGAACAAGGCATATGAGTGACAGAATAGGATAATATGAACTTTGGTCTCAAGCTGATTTTGGTTTAAATACTGGTTGTGCATTTTCAACCATGGGAACTGTGTCCTTCTGCAAAGTCACTTGACTTAACCAACTTTAGTTCTCTTATGTGTAAAATGAAGATAATAATGAGACGAGCTATAAAGAGCTCCTGAGAGAATTAATGAGGGATAGGGCAGTTAAAACACTTAGCAGAGTGCTTCACAAATAGTAAGCTGTCAAACAATGGTAGCTAAAAATGTAATGATAATTTCAATTGAATGTCTTTTTAAAACACTTCATATTGAAATTATTTTAGACTTATAAAAGATTGATAAAAATAGTCCACAGATATTCCCCTTAACCAAAGACCTGACAACTTTTTCTGTAAAGGGTCAGATAATAAATATTTTAGGTTTTACAGGCAGATGGCCTCAGATACAATTACTCAAATTTGTAGTGTGAATGCAGTCAGACAAAATATGTCATGGGCAGAGCTCTGTCCTAATGAAACTTCACAAAAACTGGAGATGGACTAAATTTGGCCCATGGGCCATAATTTTCTGACCCAAATACTCAACTAAAAGCTTTATTGAGATATCACCATTTTGGGCACTAATGTCCTTTTTTCTGCTTTAAGCTTCCAGCCAGAGTACCACATTATCATTTCTTCTTGGTTTCCTCTAATCTATGACAGTTTCTTGGTCTTTCTTGACATCATACATCTGAAGAGTCATGGCTGGGCATTTTGTAGAATATTCTTCAGTTTAGTTTTGTCTCATGCTATTGAGTGATTATACTGCTGAGATTATAAAATTCTTGAAAGACTACCAACAAGGCAACATCCTCTCTTCTGGTATCATATCTGCTCAGCATATCAGCATGGTGGCTTACTTCTCTGAATCTAATCATGATCATTTGGCTAACACGATGTTTGCCTGTTATTCTCCAATGTTAAAATAATTTATTTTTCTTTTCTAAACAATTTGTTAGTAAAAAAAATCTTTAGATCCAGGCCTTCTAAGAAGAAGGGAACCAAGTCCCACCTCCTGGAGGAAAGACTTCCAAAGGATTTGTGGATATATGCTGAAAATATCACAATAATTATGAGTAGTTTTGTGGACAGTGAGATGCTATGCAAATTTCCTCTCATTCCTTTGCATTTTGTCTACTTGGTTTAGAAAGCTTCTGTGTCTTGTCTATATAATTACTGCCAAAGTATGCTAATGATCATTTACAAACTGATATACATGATACACTAAAGTATACAAATACTTGTTTTCTATTTATCTCATTAATACATTCAAAGATTCTGTTCATTCTGTTTCTCTCATTCATACATATATGATTGCATTTTATGGGGAAAGTTTATTATTTCTCTCCATTTATTTCTGTGTTCATTCATCCAATCATTCAATGATTCCAGTATGTATTTAAGGATATTTATTTTATTCTTTGGTTTGTTATTCAATCTGTTATTACTTATTTTGCTACTCAAATTTTGTAACTGTAGTAGCTGGTGGGAACTCTTTCCAAATGGCATAACTGTACTTTGACTTGTCCCCATCTTTTTATAACTTCTCTTTTGATATTTTTAGTTTTGTTTTAAGTACTTCCTAACTTTATGATACTACAAAACACCCCAATCTCATCTCCATTTCCTTGTCACAATCTAGAATCAGCCATTTTCTCAAGTAACTCTTGTTTATTTTATGAGCGAATATATATTACTCAGAGACCGAGATCTGAATACTAATTGTACTGGTTGCTACTGAAGTTCCGTATTTGCACGTCCTCTCACAGAACAGAGCCAAAGAATTTAAAGTTACATATTCACCCATATGTATGCACATGTCTGTAAGCTAAGGTGACCAAATACAAGACAAAAATGCCATCAAAACTGAGTTTTGATAAACCACACAATTTTTAGTACACGTATGTTCCAAATATTGCACAGGACAAGGCTATGCTAAAACATGGTTTCTTGCACATCTGAAGTTCACATTTCACTGGCTGTGCTGCATTTTTTATTTTATAAATCTAATAACTATAATATTTACTTCTATGTACAAATTTTTGAGTGCATATGAGAAGAAATATGGATTGATATTGATTAGCAATTCTAATCTGATACCCTAGCATTCATGCTAGCCTCCCATTACTTGCTTATTTGTAACTTTTTTCTTAGACAGTGAAGAATTTGGCTTTCACTATCTATAATATATTTATTTATTCAGGCATAGCTTACATATAAAGCAGTTTAAGAATACCAAAACATACTCTTGTGAGAAGTTTATCAACTAGAGAACAGATTTTGGTGGACAATTTGTATTTTTAGCTTTATAGAGTCTAAGTGACACAAAAATATTAATTAGTTCATATTTTTGTCACTCACTTTAGTGAGGTTACACTGTATAATAAAATTATAGTATACTTAGGACTGATTTTTCCCAGACTGCCTTCCATTATGGGATCCTTCAAATTTTGGTTAATTTTAATTTTTATACTTTGTGCATGTAACTATACATCACAGTGAGGTTCAAAGTGCTGTAGAATTTTAGTTTTGCATATAAAAGTCATTCTTTGTTGTTTATAGTTGAGTATTCTTAGCCACTTACAGTTCTAGAGATTAAGTAAATAAATACAATCTTTTAAACATCACCATAAGTCCATACAAAACAGTTCAAAACCCCAAATTTTACCTTATGCAGACATTTTGTAGTTAAACTTCAAACCTTTGGCTGTCCAAGATCTATTTTTCACCCTATGGTTTTAGCAGAATGCCATATAAACAAAATCACATATTGTATTTTTAGTCTATTTTCTTTCATTTGGCAAAATATATTTAAGATTCATTTATTCCTGCTACTGCATGAATGAAGTGATGTTTTATTTCTCCTTATATATAATATATATACTGCAGATTTGTTATCTATTTGTCTGTTGAAAGATTTCTAGATTTTATTCTAGTTTTTGGAGATTATAAGCATTAGTATACAGTTTTATCTGTGAGAAAAAGCTTTCAATATTTTTGAAAATTTATAGTACAGACCTATGTATGAGAGCTACAGGTCCTATAGAAATCGCACTTTGTTTCCTAAGTGACTGTATCACTTTGCGGTCCCACCAGTGTGAATGAGAGTGCGTGTTGCTCTGAGCTCTCACCAGCTCTGAATAGTGTTGGATTTAACATTTTTACCATTCAAATAGATCTGCAATGATTTTGCTTGCTGGTTTTACTTTGCAATGTCCTAATAAATAATGATGCTGTGCATCTTCGTATGTGTTCATTTTCCATCTGTTTATTTTTTGCTCATTTTTAAATTTAGTTCTTAAATGGAATTTGAACAGTTATTTTATTTATCCTGGAAACAGGCCATTTATCAACTATATGATTTGAAAATATTTCATCTCAACCTAATTAGGTTGCCCTAATTTACTTAATTGTCTTTTGCAGAGGAAAATTTTAATTTTAACACAGAACAACACATAATTTTGTTTTCTGTTTGCGATCATGATTTTGATGTCATCGCTACAAAATTATCGCCAAACCATGAAGATTTGCTCCTTTGTACCTAGAAGTTGTGTAGCTTTACATTTGATATTTAGGACCACTATCCATTTTTAGTTAACTTTTATTAAATATAAGATATATGGCCGGGCGTGATGGCGCACTCTTGTAATCCCCACGCTTGGGAGGCAGAGACAGGAGGATCGCGCAGGTTTGAAGCCAGCTACGCTGGCTTAAGAAACCCTGTTTCCAAATAAAAAATATAAAATAGGTCTGGGAGTGTAGCCCAGAGGTAGAAGGATTTCCAGAAACCCCAGTACCACCAAAATAATAATAATAATAATAATAATAAAGAATAAAATAAAATAAAATAAAATATAAGATACATGTTTAGGTTCTTTTACTTTTTGTATAATTTTCCAAATGTTCCAGGCCATTATTTGAGAAGATTAGCTTTCCTCTGGTGAGTTGCCTTTGCAGCTCTGTCAAAGCGTTCACTCATCAAGTGTTCTATGTTGTGGAAGTCTGCGGCAGTGCTCTCCAGCTCCATAACTCTCATTATTATATGCACCTCTGCTTTCATCAACATCATACCAAATTATTCCCATAGCTTTACTGTAACTTTCTCTTTTAATTTACACAACTGTATCATAGCTGAATGTGATTTTGATGATCACTTTATGGCTTCAGACACCCTTAATGATCTTGCTATATGCAACATAAGTATTTGGAGTTTCGCATATGCACCTGACTGTTGATACTGAGGTAAGTGTGTATACATATTTTTGCTTTTGGAAATGAGCACAGGATTGCTTCTTCTAAGCCTTAAGTGAGAAGTTTTGTTAGTCTAGTTAGTAAATGAGCTACGTTTGAAAGTTTTCTTTGGCTGCAGTTAGCCACAATACACCATAGGCTTCATCTATTGACTATCTCATGTTTAGATCGTGTACTAGTTTGCCAGAAGGATATTTCTCAAAATCTTCTCCACATTTGGCTCTGGGACTCTCCTTTACAACAGTTTTTCCACAGAGAGAATATGTCTTGGATGTATTTCACTGTTTGTGCTTTTAAATCTATGCTTGCTAGCCTGGAGGAAGATCAGGAAAAGAGGCATTCTCTGATGTGATTAAACCTCATGGCATGCCCATGCCTTGCTGAGTTATCATGGCTTTAACATGGCTTCTCTCTTCCTCCCAGTTGTAATGTTGGGTCTAGCATACATTCCTGCTTCTTACCAGAGATATTCTCACCCCCCACCCCCCACACCCCCAGCAAGATAGGGTTTCTGCCAGAGGTTTAAGGCAGCAGTTTTTATTAGTCTTCTCTGTGCATATTAAAACTTGTGTTTTAGAGAAAAGATAGAGGACAGGAATCTGGAGGACATTTGGCAGTAATAGCTATTACTTTTCCTCTGTAGCACAGGGAACCTCTGCCAGGATTTTCCATAATGTTCTCTGTGAGTCTGTATTGGCTTTTTTGGAGGAAAGATACAAAAAAATTTAAAAAGACCCCATGTCTGTGTCCTCCAAATCTTCACACTCTCATTGTAGCACTTTGACCTTTCTGGGTTCTTTTACAAATCTTTAGAAGCATCTTGCTTGTTCTATGGTATCTGGGTACAACGAAACAAATTCCACGGTCGGTCTTGTCTTTTAATGTATGCCTTTCCCCACTTTGTGTGTGTGGAAGCCAGGTATTAGAGATTGAACCTAAGGGCATTCTACATCTGAGATACATCCCCAGTCTTCTTTATTTTTTTGTTTTGAAACAAGGTGTTGCTGAGCATTTTACTAAGTTGCTTAGGATTGGCTCAAACCTGTGACCCTCCTATCTCAGCCTCCCAAGCACTGGGATCACAAGCATGCACCACACCTGGCTTTTTCCTCGTTTTTGTATTAGTTGTTGGCTCTGTGATGTCAGTTCTCCAATAGGCTCAATAAAATTTTTTAGTTTGCACTTTACCAGCCTTGTGTCTTGCTGTAAGGGTGGTTACAGTGCCTTTCCAGCTATGTCTTTAAGCTCTCAGCTGACATTTTTAAAGTTCTTTAAAATATATTCAAGTATCTTTATAAGATTACACTGTCTTTATCCCCCCCAAAAGTCATGATTTGCAATGAGGCCCCTGATAATGCCAGTAAGTGAGTCCTTGTGTTATCAATACACAGACTGGCAACAACTATGAAATGAGTGCATAGAACACCATTCAGAATCTAATTACAAATGTTACCACAGATGTTTTGCAAATGTTAATGTTTTAGTTGTTCTAATGATGAAATGTACTTTATTTAAATGAAGGTCAACAACGCTGCATTTCATTAGGCTCATATCAACAGTTTTTTTAAGAAAGAAAAGCTAAGCATAGTATTTGCAGGTAGTGTAATTATACAAATAGATGGAAAGACAAATCCAGAGTGCAAGCATACTACTCAGGATGAAAAAACATGGCTAAGAATTTGCAGCAGAATATGATGAGAGAATTCAAAAATAACCTGCAAACCACTCTTTAGGGCACAGCCAGAGGCAAACCTCACACTAATCATCACTTTTGTAAGAAGCCTGAATGCATCTATATTTACAAAGTGATCCCAATAGTAGTTTATATCTCAGCCTTGTGTGAGCCAATGTATAATTTTATAAAAATGTTTACAGATAGAAAAATGCCAAACAGAAAAATAACTGCTATATAAAAAGTGCAGTATCTTCAAAGGAGCAGCGATGTCATTAGTTTGTACTCCAAGCAATTCCATGGATGCACATTTTCAAGGTTGGGACAGAAGCTAGAGATAAGTGGTGCCATGCATAATATAGAGAGGAGTGAAAACTGGGAGAGGGTCAGCATGGAAGCCTTCAGTGAGTCAGACAGGATCAGCCACCACCATCTCTAGGTGGGAGGTAAACTGTGACTCTAAGCTACTATGAAGTGAGCAAGGTGAGCTGTTAATAAAGCTATTTCTACATGGGCAGGGACAGCCAACAAGGTCTCCACATGGGAGACAAACTATGATTTTAAGTTATTGGGTTTTCTTTATACTTTTATGGATGCATCCTAGTTTCACCTCACAATGTAGCTCAAAGTGATAGAGGCATAGATCCACACAGCACTTGCTGGGCTTTTCCTCAGTTCTCTCCCCCCTTCTTCCATTCCCTGTACATGATACTAAGACTGGCATTGATAATTTCATATATGCACATAGCATCAATGGAAGTGTTTCCATTGTTAATACTCCCTACCCCCATCACCCTCTCATAGACCCCCTTCATCTCTCCACTGGAGTTTCTCCTCCATTATCTGAAGCCCCTCTGGTATCCCATTTCTTCCTATCTTCCACATATGAGAGAGAATATATGACCCTTCACTTTCTGTGACTGGCTAATCTCACTTAACACAATGTTCTCCAGGTCCATCCATTTCCCTTCATATGATGTAATTTTGTTCTTCTTTATTGCTGAGTAGAATTACATTGTGTATATGTCCCATGAATGATGGCGAAGCTCTGGTTTTATAAACTCATGCCATGTAGATACCTTCCTTGTATCCACAACGCTTTGGAGCATTTTGATTCCATAGTAGAAGCTATTTACACATTTGGGTCAACCTCGGGACAAATATAAAGGGCTTTGTCTGTAAGCAGGAATCAGTCCACATGGTCTTAGGAATCAAAGCGCCTTCACCTCTATCCCACTCCCACTGTATCCCACAAAACTCTGCAGTCTTGAGAGAGAGAGATTAGATTTTTACCGCTCCTCAGATGAGGCAAGTGCCACGTCTCCTGAGTTTGTCAGCAGCAGTCTACATGTCTGCATGTATAGATTCTTTGTGACACCTGAGTCTCATCACTCACGTTTGATATACGTTATGAACAGTAGTATATCATGGGGTACACCACTGCCTTAGGAAATCAGGAGATGGTTTCTGGATTTGTGTTTATGATCATGTAAGTAAAGTAAATAACCTGCTTCCTCTTCTAGACGTGTAGTTCCAAACACAGGAGTCTCTAGTGAGACCCTCAAAGAAAACAATTACCCAGATAGGACCTGTGGGATGAAATGTTTGAGGAAAATTCATTAGAGTAATCTCTTCATGCAGATTCCAGATGTTATTCAGAGCACAAGATGCGTTGTAAGGATCTCATTATCCCTCAAGATTACCCAATGAGATGCATAGTACTATTCTCAGGAAGCTCAGGACTTCTGACTCAAAACCTAGCATGCTGCTTAACAATCACAATTGTGTCCTCATCACCTTATCACCACACTCAAGACTGCCCAGCTACAGGTGTTATCAGGCATGGGACTTGGTATCTTTCTAACATTCCCATTAGCTATGTAAAAAAGTGTTGAAAAGTTCCTTGAGAGAGAATCATTTTTCTTAAATATAAAGTGATAATCTAATTGCCTAAAACCTAAAAATAAGAACTACTAACAATGTCACTGACTACTGAAAATATTACAGATACTGACAGACCATTAAATTTCTTTTAAGTATTAAATCTCACATTCACTCTAATTATTAACAAAGTAAAAGACTGTGTTAATGACCCATAAAAATATTTAAGAACAAAATAATGTTCTGAAAACTACATAGCAGTGTTTCAAAATTCTGTCTCTCTATTAAGTTATCTATAAATATTACTTCATAAATTTTTCTTTGGTATTTTCTGCATTGTGTGACTTGAACTTGTGAACTGAATAAGCAAATCTGGTTGTTCTACAATTAGGGTTTTTGGTGGTATATTTTTATATTCTGTAGTTAAAATGATTTTTCCTCCCACACAGCCTAAGTATTCTATAATTTTTAAAACAGAAATGTTAATTTAAAAATAGCCTAGTAACTATAGAACATACATACAGGGGTATACTATCTTAGGTAAACTCAAAAGGTCACAAAGTTGGAAGCAAGGATTCATGTATTAAAATAAGATGTTTTAAATAGACCAAAATTATTACTTTAGAAATATGTCAACCATTCAAATTTATTCATTTTTGCAAATGAGAACATTAACTCTGGGAAGGCAAAATGATTTGTAAGATTACAAAGAGGAGAATAGCTGAATACAAGTCTTACATTTCTCTTTCTCAGATTTACCTCAGAAATGCTATTTAGTACTAAGTGAATTGTCATTTTTCATACTGTACATAATTCCAGCATCTTCTCCATCTGCTCGTCTTAATGAGTGTTAGATCTGAGTAATAAAAAACTAACCTTACAGTTGAAACCCTGTCTTGTCCAACACAATTAAATTCCTTTCATTATTTATATGCAATGAGGAAAAAAGAAGAAAATATCACTATATTTCCGACAAACAAGGAGATGGATTGTGGTGTATTGAGAAGAAATGAATTGTCCATTTGAAGAGCTGGCTTCAAATTCCCAAATGAAAATTTCTTTTCTCAGGACATACCCTGATAGAACTCTGAGGAGGGAAAAACGCCAGGCCCTTGGGCTCATGTTCTAATATGAAAATTGAAAAATGAAACAAATAGCTAAATTGCCCTTTATCACCATTTACTGTAGATGAACAAAGAGCCTGTGGGAAGGAAGAAATCAGTCCAAGCAACATAGCCGGATGTTGAGCAAATAGGATAAAAGTGAAAGGATTGATGACAGAAGGTCCAAAATAATTGAGAGAACGGTGACATTTAATTTTAATCTCTTTCCTTTGCTACCGATACACAGTCATTTAGTGGGTCAAAAAGCAAATAGATGGTCAAATTAAGAAGAAAATACCAAAATCTGTTGTGTACATTCAAGTGCTGAGCAAATGTATGTCATTTAAAGAGGGGGTTATGTGGCTTTTATTTTATGCCTGAAGTAAAGAAAAAAAGGGCAGAGTGAAGAGGAAGAGACTGGATGAAACAGAGAATTCAGGTGAAGCAGAAGTTGGGAACTGGAAGTTGAGAAGTTACTGAGTTCTAAACTGTAAGTCCACCTCTTTCAACACATTAAGAGAAACACTGTCCTCGTGAATTTTGTGATAAAACATTAGATCAGATTGTATTTAATTTTCAAAAAATAGTCATGACTTTGGTTGACATTTGGGTTAGTCTAATATGAATCTTGACTGAAAAATAAACACTTACCTCTAACACCAGTGAATTCTTGCCCCTGAATTTGATTATCACATTATATTTGGCATCTGACAAAAGTAAGGTGACTCTGAACTCTATGTGAATCTGAAGTTGGTTTGGTTTAGTTTAGTGTTTATTTCATGATATAGAGAGAAGCTAAATATTTAGGAAAATTAGATGACACCAAACGCCATTCGCAAAATAAACTTTAGGTAAATAAAGAGTTAAATGTAGGGCCTGATGTGATGGTGCACACTTGTAATCCCAGCATTTGGGAGGCTGAGAGCCCCAGCTACTTAACAAGGCCCTTTGAAATTCAGGGAGACCCTCTTTCAAAAATAAAAAGACTAAAAACTAGGACTGGGAGTGTAGCTTGGAGTTACAATGTCTCTGAATTTCATACCCAGTACTGCAAAAAAAAAAAAAAAGTTAAATGTAAAAGATAAAATATAGAAAACTGAACAGGACAAGGCCAAGGATATGCAGAACAATTTTAAAAAATATATCCCTGGTGCAAAATTAGGTTGACCACAAAAGGAAAACATATTGCTTTGGCTGTTAGAAAAAAATTAAATGGAATCTGACAAATATGACAGGTGTGGAGTAGTACCCACATTTGATAGATTATAGGAATCCTACTGCAAACATCAGATTCAGATAGTTTAATGAAAAAAAGACATAAAAAGGTTATTCAAAAGAGGAAATCGAATTATTAAGTAAACATCTATGAAATGTATAACCACAATATTGATCAAAGTAATTAAAGCTAATTCATGGCATCTTGATTATGTGATAAACCAGCAAAAGCAAGTTTTTAGTGATACTATCTTATGCTGACTATGATGTCATTTAGCCACCAGGATATGATTAAACCCAATTATATTTTGAAATAGTGTGAAAGAATGATAATTAGTATTTTTCTGGAAAACAAAATAACAATACTCAAGATCTTATCACAAATAAGTACATACCTTTGACCTTGTAATTCTAAGAAAATTATAATTAAGAAATAAAACCTATCCTAAACCATAATAAAGGAAAAAAAATTAATTATTAAATATGTCAACTAAACATAAATAAGTATAAATACTAAAAAATAAAATTTATTTTATCATTTAAGGTAGTAACATGGAACAGAAAATAGAACCTAGGCTCAAAATACATTCATCCATTTTTTTGTTGTTGTTGTTTTGCTACAAGTCACTGCACTGACATGGTTATTACAGTGAAATAGATTAAAATCAGTCATTCTTTTCCCATTAGTTCAAAAATATTAATCAATCCTAGGCTGCATTTTCTTCCTCTAACCCATAACATTCATAAAGCTGTCCTTCAAGCACTAAGAAATTAATTTCCATGCTGAAATACCCATTCACGTGACTGATAAAACAAAGTTTTAAATCATAAGATGTTTAACGAACGCCTCCTTTCCACACCTGTAAATGCTTTAGTGGTGAAGCTAAGAGCTTAACCAGTCCACACGGTATTTTAATTTACTCTTTCAGTCATTCTCCATAGAATCAAACTCAAGATTGTGAGCAATTTTCTTTGTAGCAATATACATAAATGAAATCAGCAACTGTTTCCCCAGGCTCCTTTCTTTGAGTTTAAAAAATTTTAATTGACAGGGAATAATTATGTGTATTTATGGAATACAGTTTATTTATTTAAATAAACATATATATGATACACAATATATATGTATACACATATATGTATATATGGATGTGTGTGTGTGTGTGTGTGTGTGTGTGTGTGTGTGTGTGTTTATTGGGAATTGAACTCAGGGGCATTCTACCTCTAAGCTACACTCCCAGTCCTATTTATTTTATTTTATTTATTTTGAAATAGGTCCTCACTAAGTTGCAGAGAGCCTTGCTAAGTTGCTGAGGCTGGCTTCAAATCTACAATCCTCCTGTCTCAGCTTCCTTAGTAGTGAGATTACAGGTGCATGCCACCATGCCTGGCTCAGTTGATATTTATATACAAGTAGCACAAGTAGCGTCTGTATTATATTACAAGTGTATATATACAAGTGTGTATGTATGTATGTGTGTATATATATATATATATATATATACATTTTTTTTTTTTGCAGGTCTGGGCATGGAACCAAGGGGCATTTGACCTGTGAGCTACATATTTTTTATTCTTTATTTTGTTTTTTGTTTTTTTGTTTTTTAATTTTTTTATTGGTGCATTATATTCGTACAACATATTGGGGTAAAAAACTTGTGTGTACAAACATGTACTCATCGCTGATTTAACCCCTACCCAATTCCCACCCCATTCCCTCCCCGTCCCTCCCTCCCTTGCTTGGCTTAGTGATTGACTTCGATATGTTTAAGTACATTGTGTGTTTTAGAGATTTTCCTCTCCTTTCTCCTCCTTTAGATTGTCTTGTTTGCTCCTCTATAGGATTTCCTCTTTTAAGAGTTCCTCCTATGTCCCATTTCTCCCTAACTCTCACATATTAGAGAAAGCATCTGATTTCTTATTTTTTGTGACTGACTAATCTCACTTATGGATGTCCTCCAGTTCCATCCATTTCCCTGAAAATGATGCAATTGAGGTTTTTTTGATGGCTGAGTAAAATTCCATTGTATACATATCCCACAGTTTTGTAATCCATTCATCTGTTGATGGACATCTTGGCTGGTTCCATAGTTTGGCTATGGTGAATTGTGCAACTATGAACATAGATACACATGTATTAGTTTGGTAGTTTGGTTTCTTTTCTTTTGGGTAGATACCCAACAGTGGTATTGCTGGATCAAATGGTAGATTTGTTCCCATTCTTCTGAGGATTCTCCATACTGTTTTCCAAAGTGGTTGCACTAATTTGCAATCCCACCAACAATGTCTTAGATTTCCCACTTCTCCACATCCTCGCCAGCATCTGTTGTTTGTGTTTTGAATGATTGCCATTCTAGTTGGAGTTAGGTGGAATCTCAGGGTAGTTTTGATTTGCATCTCTCTGATTGCCAGTGATGTTGAGCATTTTTTCATGCATTTATTGGCCATTTGAATTTCTTCTTTTGTGAAGTGTCTATTTAGTTCATTTGCCCATTTTGTTATTGGATGCTTTGTTTTCTTAGTGTTGATTTTCTTGAGTTCTCTGTATATTCTAGATATTAGTCCTCTATCGGTGGTGTAGATGGCAAAAATCTTCTCCCATTCTGTTGGCTCTCGGTTGAGGTTCTTGATAGTTTCCTTTGCTGAACAGAAGCTCTTCAGTTTCATGCAATCCCGTGTATTGATTCTCCTTTTAATTTGTTGTGCCTTTGGGGTCTTGTTGAGGAAATGTTTGTCTGTACCTATGTGTTGTAGTGTTGGTTGGACCTATGCCCTCTTCGAGGAGCTTCAAGGTCTCTGGTTTAATTTCCAAGTCTTTGATCCATCGTGAGTTGACTTTTGTACAGGGTGAAAAACTGGGATTAATATCCAATTTTCTGCATATGGTTAACCAGTTTTGACAACACCATTTGTTGAAGAGGCTATCTTTTTTCCAGTGTATGTTTTTGGCCCCTTTGTCAAAAATCAATTGGCTGAAAGTGTGTGGACTTGTTTCTGGGTCTTCTATTCTGCTCCATTGGTCTACATATCTGTTATTTTGCCAGTACCATACTGTTTTTATTACAATGGCTTTGTAGTATAGTTTAAAGTCAGGTATTGTGATTCCTCCTGCGTGGTTTTTGTTGCTGAGAACTACCTTGGCTATTCTGGGCTTTTTGTTATTCCAGATAAATTTAAGGACTGATTTTTCTATGTCTATGAGGAATGATCTTGGTAGTTTAATGGGCATTGCATTAAATCTGTAGATCACTTTTGGGAGGATGGCCATTTTAATGATATTTATTCTGCCAATCCATGAACATGGAAGATCTTTCCATCTTCTAAGATCTTCTTCGATTTATTCTTTATTTTAAAAAAAGGATCTCACTGAGTTGCAAAGGGCCTCACTAAGTAGCTGAGGCTGTCCACGAACCACAATCCTCCAGTCTCAGCCTCCCAAATACTGGGATTATAAGCATGCGCCACCATGCCTGGCGCAAACTAAAACGTTTTATCTTTGATCAGCATTTTCCCTTTCTTCTGCTTAAGCTCCTTCTTTCAGTCTTCTAGCCTCTAGCCACCTTTCTGTTTTTTTTTTCTGAGTTTAAATTTTAAGATTACATATGAAAGTGTGATCATACAGTATTTTTCTTCTCTGCCTCATTTATTTCACTTAGTGTAATGTCCTCCTTGGTCATCTGTACTTTTGTCAATGACAGATCTTTTTTCTTTTTTTAAGGCTGTATATTTCTTTGTCTTTATGATTATTCCTCTCTATTTACATTAAATAAAACCAAAATCTTAAAATTCCCGTATTTATAATGAATTTTATCAAACTGCATACATTTTTCTTTCTTGTTTTAAATATGTATGTATGAGCCGGGCGTGGTGGCACACACTTGTAATCCCAGTACCTGGGAGGCTGAGACAGGTGGATCGTGCAGGTTCTAAGCCAGTCTCACTCAGCTAATTAGCGAGGCTCTCGGCAACTTAGTGAGACCCTGTTTCCAAATAAAATATAAAATAGGTCTGGGAATATAGCCTGGAGGCAAAAGCCTCTGGGTTCCATCCCCAGCACCACAATAAATATGTATGTATGTATGTATGTATGTATGTATGTATGTATGTATTTTTGCAGTACTGGAGATGGAACCCAGAGATATTCTACCTCTGAACTACACTCCCAGCCTTATTTTTCATTCTTTATTTTGAAACAAGTTCTCACTCAGCTGCAGAGGGCCTCACTAAGTAGCTGAGGCTGGCCTCAAACCTGAGATCCTGCTGTTTCAGCTTCCAAGTACTGGGATCATAAGCATGATCCACCAAACCCAGCTATCCATTTTTTCTTTTAAATTCTGAGTAACTTCTACTAATAAATGACTTGCTCTTTTTTTTCTGTTATTTCAGTGAATCTACCATATCAGATAGTAGTTACAATTTAACAAACATGTTATGGTTGAAGTTTCTGGAGGAGAAACATTAATTTCATATATAATTTATACTTTGTAGATAGCAAAATGCAACCGGTTGTTTTGTCATTTTTCTTCTAAATTTTAATTGCAATGATCAGTATGAGGTGTTGGGACGATGTGACATTCAAGAATGCAGAATCCTTTAAATGTATTTAGGCAAAAGTAAGGGAGAGGGAAGAAGTAGGAAATGGCAGGAAATAAAATTTAATTCGAGAGAGAAAAATTCCATTTTAAGTTCAAAACTCATGTCACCAACAGTACAGTGTTTTGTTTGTTATTCTGAATGTACATGTATTAATAGAATTTTCTATTATAGACTGTAAACACTGTGGAAACTTTATCTTCATTGCATAGTACTATGACTCCTTTCAGAATCTGTCCATTAAAAGCTCTAACCTTATACATGGGCTTGAATGGGTAGCATTATGAGCTGCTTGAATAGAGGTGATGGGTGAATCCTACTGTTCATGTGGCTCATTCCACACACGAGTTTTCACCAAGTGCTGAATAGAGCTGAGAATAGCAAAGCAAACAAAGATGTCACTAAAATCAACATGATCTTAATGAAGAGTGGTGTATTTGTTCTCTAAATGGAATGGAGACACACTGGCATTTTGCAGTGCTGAAGATCCTGAGGATGATGGGCAACATTATGTTTGAAAAGCTAAATTTCATTATGGAAGCATTAACCTAGAATGGCCTAATATAATATTGAGATTACTATAAATAAGAATGGATTATTCAAATCAAATCCTCAAAGTTCTGTTTCTGAGTTGTTGTCTTTTTTTTCTTCTGTTTTTAAAAGAACCCTAATTGGATAATTAAAACTAATTTTTTTCTGGTTTCACATTTCACAGTTACACATATTTGCTTATTTATTTATTTATTTATTATTTATTATTTATTTATTTATTTTTGGTGGTACTGGGGATGGAACCCTTCTACCACCGGGCTACACTCCCAGACCTATTTATTTATTTATTTATTTATTTATTTATTTATTTATTTATTTTTTTGGTGGTACTGGTGTTCCTGGAACCCTTCTACTTCCGGGCTACACTCCCAGACCTATTTTATACTTTTTATTTGGAAACAGCGTCTCTTAAACAAGTGAGGCTGGCTTTGAACTTGCGTGATCCTCCAGTCTCTGCCTCCCAAGCACAGGGATTACAAGCATGCGCCACCACGCCCAGCTCACAGTTACACATTTAAATGATTGGGAAACTATTACACATTAAAAATCTTTGCAATATCACCCAATTTTTGCCAAAAGCTAGCAAAACTAAACTCTTGTAATGTTTTTCTACAAATATTTCAAAAATTATTCCTTGAGTAATCTGATTGCTATCAAGTAGAAGTAATTCTAATGTTAATATTTTTAAAAGTTCAGAATTGTAGAATGGTCAATATGTCTTAAATTTATCACATGCAAGTTAAATTATATATTTAATCATAATATTTTATTTTACTGTATTGATCTACATATATTTGTTGTATTCTTTTATAGGCATAAAATTATATTTGCTTCATAGAATATTCAAGAAAGTTCATAAATTTCAAATATCTTTTTTCTATTATTTACACACAAAATATCAGTAATTTATCAGCTGTAGGGATGTAATATTAAATATTATACATGAGCAAAGTAGTTTAGATTATTCTTAATAAAGTGAAGTATCTAGATTCTTTAGAATAAAATTATTTTCATATAATATATATGAGTAAATTCTGTTTTTTCAATGAACTACTTTAAAACAGCTTTTGATCCATTAGCAAAACCTACGTGACCCAAATCCATCTCCATGTTACAGTAACTATTAGGAAGTATGTCACTAAGCTATAATATATCTATTTCCTTAGAATAATTACAGGAGAATTTAAAGGACATGTTATTTTTTAAAACTCTGGGCTCTAATCTGGGCATGGTAGCGCAAGCTTGTAATCCCAGCATTTGGGAGGCTGAGACCTGAGGATCGTGGTTCACGGACAGCCTCAGCTACTACTTAGGCCCTCTGCAACTCAGTGAGACCCAGTTTCAAAATAAAGAATAAAAAATTGGGCAGGGGGTGTAGCTCAGAGGTCAAATGCCCCTGGGTTCCATCCCCAGACCCGCAAAAAAAAATATATATATATATATATATATATATGTATATTAAATATATATGTTTATATATAAATATATATAATATATGTGTAAAATATATATATAATAAAACTCTGGGCTCTAAAAAACTACAAATTATAGAATTCCAACAGAGCATCAGATATTTTCAGAAAAGACTTTACTGTACCAAATTAGGTGAATTTTTTCAAGTGAGATATAAATTGAAAAAAATAAAAGATTTCCCACCAGAGTCTAAATCTAAATCATTTTCAAAGAAATCAATGTATATCCCCTTCTGTGTCTAATATTTTAATCTCTTCTTATCATACATCTTTCTAAAACAAATAGAACTATCATATACACTGGGTAATAGAAAACTAATGGTAGGTTATACCTCAGATACTTCATTTATAATATTTTTATACTTATTGCTTTATATTTCTATAAACTTTCATTCTTATATTTTACTGGATAATTTCTAAGGAAAGAAAATCTATTGTAATTCATTTGTGTATTAGAAAACATATTTACTATCTATTTACTATATCATAACAGACTTTTAAAGTTAATTAGACTCAATCAATAGAAGTGTTACCAAAGATTTGCAATGT
Source organism: Muscardinus avellanarius (assembly GCF_963383645.1). Taxonomy (NCBI): domain Eukaryota; kingdom Metazoa; phylum Chordata; class Mammalia; order Rodentia; family Gliridae; genus Muscardinus; species Muscardinus avellanarius. The sequence continues at coordinate 50,856,723 of NC_137794.1, forward strand.
CTGAACTAGACTCTAATAATAATTTTAAAAAGCATTCACATCGATCTTACTAGCAATTATAACTTCTTTCAGGGTTGAATTTGTTCTGAAAAGGGATATAACAAGGTAAAATTAGATGAGTATTTTTCTTTTATCTCTAGCTTTTAAATAACTGTTATTTAAATTCAGAAGTCAAACCAATGCTCTCTTTTTTGTGGGGGTTGGCATCTATACATGAAAATAAAAAAACCTAGAATCTATGAGATAATGGCTATAACATGTGATAATAGTTACAAGCACTCGTTAATTGGGTGTGCAGAGGGAAAAAAGAACTTTTCTGCCTGGTTGGAGTAGACAGACCAGTGCCCAGAGAAGGTGGTTTCTGAACGGGCTTTCAAAGGATGAGTAGGAGAACTGGATGTCAAAGAGTATGAGACTGATCTTTCATTGCACAGTTATCAATACCTAATAGCATCTCTTAGAACAGCGTACTCAGAGATGCCAGTTAGGGATATATCATCGTATGAAATTACTAGCCATGACCACCACAACCCAAGATGTTGCATAATCTTAATAATATTTGGTGAGAGAGGAGATGTGGAAGGGAATCTAGGAGACCCACTATAGAGACAAACCCAGAAAGATTTCATAGCTTTCTTATAAATAAAAACCATTGTATACAAGTTTCATGAGGCTTAACATAGAAGTCATGCTCTGGCATGACTTTCAAGAGTCATCCTGAAAAAGAAGAATGCCAGAAGTGGGAGTTTATTACTATTGGAATGAACAGCAACCGGTGAGACTAATCAAGCCAGAGGTCAGGTGAAGATAATCAAACCAGAGTTCAGAGTTTATTTAATCCTATCAAATGTTTCCTCACTGGTCTTCCTTTCTTAGTCTTCTTGACTGGCAACTCCTGTACTTTTTCAGTTCTTAGTGATGGAACATCCCAGGACTCGGTCTGTGGTGGGCCTCTTCCCTATTCTCATTCTCTTGATGAGTGTCTTCATTCTTTGAGAATTAAATGCCATTTGTGTGAAGATGAGTCCCAACTTAATATAAAGAACACAGAAGTCACAATTACAACGAGAATTGCCTGTTTGCCATGACCATTTCATTGCCTAGGAGACTCTTACTGATTTTACTTTTTACCTTCTGTAATGTGAAATTTTGAATATGTAAATCATGCTAGGGTTTACAAATTTATATCACAAGTTTTGTGTTATAACATATACAGTATTCTTTTCATAATTCATCTCAATAAATTTTGTGGAAAAATTATTTAATTATATAAAATAACCAAAATGTGAACTGGGTGAAAAGTGAATTGTATCTAAACATTAGTGTTGAAAATTTGGCCACTGTAATCATGCAATCTTCTCAGCCATTGCATTTAAGATCTTTGAATGATTTTTGAAATATTATTGTGTGAATATAACCAATTTTGTTAAACTTTAACTCAGATCTTTATCATCTTATTGTTTTATTTCTCTTCCAGGGGAACCATTATTTTTCAACAAGAAAATTGGTTTCTAGATTCTGTCATCTAAAAAATGTATTTCTAGAAATAAATAAATCTATTTCTAAATCTAAAAAAAAACAAATTTGACATATTTGAAACTAGTCTTCTGTACCTCTCCAGCCTTCCTGCCTTGACCCTGAACAATCAGATATCTTCCTCTCCCATTTGATCTTGGAAAACACTTACATGTATTCTTAACCCCATCCTTTTTCTCTCCCTCCATATCTAATTCTTGGCTCCATTCCTCTTCTCTCACTCCATATGCAAATCATCACCTGCTATTGAGTCTGTTCTTTAAATATAGCCAGAAGGTGACCTGCTTTCCTCAACTCTACCCCATGTCCCACCTAAGTCTCATTACTTGCCTGGCTCCTGTCTGATCTTTCTGCTCCCCTTCAAGTAAATTCTCAAGAATAATAGAGTGAGATTATTTTAAAGCACACCTCAAGCCTGGTGTGGTGGTGCACGCTTGTAATCCGAGTACTTGGGATCATGCAGGAGGATTGCGCAGGTTTGAAGCCAGCCTCAGCAACTTAGTGAGACCCTGCTTCCAAATAAAATATAAAATAGGTCTGGGAATGTAGCCCAGAGGTATAAGGCCCCTGAATTTCATCCCCAGCATGACAAAAAATATATATATATATATATATATATATAGGGCTGAGGGTGTAGCTCTGAGGTAGAATGCCCCTGGGTTCCACCTCCAGTACCGCAAAAATAAAATAATAAAATAAAATACTCCTCAAATAATATGACTGCTCTCCTCAAAACCTATCATTAACTCTCCATTTCATGCAAGATAATAGTTCTTACAAGAGCTTCCAAGTTTTCCATATTCCCTACTCTCTATCTCTCTGGTCTCATCGCTCCTACTGCCTCATCTTCAGCTCACACTGCTCCACTGTTCTAGGGACAGGTTTCTCTGATTCCTTCCTTCCTTCCTTCCTTCCTTCCTTCCTTCCTTCCTTCCTTCCTTCCTTCCTTCCTCCCTCTCTTTCTTTGTGGTTCTGGGGATGGAACATATACACATTCTAACCCCAAGCTACACTCCCAACCCTATTTTTATTCTTTATTTTGAAACAGGAACTAAGTTGTGAAGTGTCTTTCTAAGCAGCTGAGGCTGGCCCAAACCTGAGATCCTCCTGTCTCAGCCTCCTGAGTAGTGGGATTACAAGTGTGCAACACCACACCTGGCTTCCCTGATGTTTTACAATGGTGCCACGTGGGCTGTGACACTAGCTGTTACCTTCACCTGAAATGGACTCCACCGGGATGACTACAGAGCAAACTCTTAACTTGGTCTTTATTCAAATATCACATTCTCGGCCAGGCGTGGTGGCACACACTTGTAATCCCAGCATTCAGGAGGCGGACATAGCGGTTCTTGGACAGCCTCAACTACTTATTGAGGCCCCTTGCAACTCAGTGAGACCCTGTTTCAAAAATAAAAGAAGAAAAAATTGGGGCTGGGGGTGTCTCTCAGAGGTAGAATGCCCCTGGGTTCCATCCCCAGTACTTCAAAAAAAAAAAAACTCACATTCTCAATGACATTCTCTGTGACCACCTTATCGCCAATCATAAGCACGTTTCTTACCCCCATTTACTCCATTATTCTGCTGTTTTATTTCTATCTCTTTCAATAAAATTTATTATCTTTTACATACAACATAATTTAATTTTTGTATTTACTGTTTCACTGTGTGTCTCCTTACTAGTAGATTAACTCGAAAAATGAAGGACCCTTCCTTTAAATACTGATGCATGCCAATTACCTAAAACTGGAACTGCTAGAGTAGGGAGTTAATAAATAATGAATGGATGAGTGAATGTAATGTAAAAGGTCTCCTTAGATTATTCTTATTTTAACCATGAAGAAAATCACATGATATTGATACTTTGCCAAAAATGGCAATATTTAACCCTGTTTACAATCTAGAGAAAACTGTACTTGTCTATGTATGTTATTTATGCATTTAAAGTATATTACTCAAAAATGTTTTTTGAAATTTTATATTACTATTCGAAAGTGAGATGGGTATAGTTTATTATTTTGTGCCATCTGTCCCAGTTTGAGTTTTAGGGGTATGTTTCTTTGCAAAACAAAATTGGAATATGCCCTATCTACACTGCAGAAAATGGAGTATTGAATATGGCATGCAAATTATCTGTCAGAAAATTTCAACAGAATTTACCAAGAAGGCATTCTGTTCCCAGAGCATTCAACAGATTTTTTATGACTTCCTCAAGTTTTCTTCTGCCATTTTCTTTTTGTTAAGAAAAAACTTATACAAGTATTGGTATGTTGTAATATATATCACTATGGTTCAAGTCATATAAACAAACATAAAAACACATACTATTGATAATATCCTAGCTCATAGATAAATAAATATATAGAGACATTTTTAGCATGTTGGTACTCAATATAAGAGTCTGCACAATGTACTATCCTTATGAGATCAGGACTCTGAAGCCAGAGTGCCTGGCTTGGACTGAATCCTGAAGTTTAAATTTCAGTCTTGCCACTTATTAAACTTTGGAAAGCTATTTTATGTCTCTATGTCCCAGGTTTTTCAAAAATAACAATGTGTGAGTAATAGAACATCTATCTTTGGGTTTTTAAAAATGATTCGACATATGTAAAGAATATCTAGAATTGAAAAAACATTCAATATTTCAACTTTCTATTGGCTAAGACAAAAATTACTAAAGTGTTTTAGTACTTTTTATGATAGCTAAGATTAATTTGATTTAAATAAAAAATAAAAAATTTGGTTGATGCTTAGCAACAAATTTCATAGAACTCAGAAACATTTTTTGTGCTCTCTCTTTAAGAATTTAACAATCTGAGCAAATACTTGTGACATTTTTATGATGGGAAGAATTCACTGTGGATATAATTTCACCTGCTAATTAATATATTTCATTGTAAGATATTTAAGATTTCTTATAATATTGTGACTGGGAACCTCTTGGATTTGCCACATCTGTATTTTTTTTTTGGGGGGGGGGTACTGAGGTTGGAACCCAGGGACATTTTACCTCTGAACTACACCCACAGCCCTATTTTTAATTCTTTATTTTAAAACAAGGTCTCACTAAGTTGCAGAAGGCCTCACTAAGTAGCTGAGGCTGTCCGCAAACCATTATCCTCTGGTCTCAGCCTCCCAAGTACTGGGATTGCAAGCATGCACCACCACACCCGGCTGCCACATCTGTATTTCTTGAAGGACATCAGAATACATAATCTCTAGTCTCCTCATTAGGAAGGTTTTGTACATAGATACATCAATCTTTCAAATTCTGTTAGCTCCTTTATTCACCTACCTACCACAGGTACTACTCTGTGTGTGTGGTACTGGGGATGGAACCCAGGAACCTTATACCTACACACACACACACACACACACACACACACACACACACACACACATATATATACATATACACACACACATACACACACACATATATTACATATTTAGCATTTTCTGTGCTAAAATATTAAGTCTCTTAACTTAAAATTAGATGAAAGGCTGGTGTATCCAGTAGTAGAAAACTTTTTGGCATGTGCATGTATTTTCAATTGATAAGGTTTTCAGTTTATGGTGGTTCATCAGGATTTAACCCCATCATAAGCCAAGAAGAATCTGTACAGCTAATTAATATTTTATACAGGCACCAAAAATGAAAGAGGATTGTCCCTTTAATAAATGGTCTTGAAGGCCAGGCGTGGTGGCACACACTTGTAATCCCCGGGCTTGGGAGGCGGAGACAGGAGGATCACGCTGGTTTGAAGCCAGACTTGCTGGTTTAAGAGACCCTGTTTCCACATAAAAAGGTAAAAAAGTAGGTGTGGGAGTGTAGCCCATGGGAGTGTATCCCGGAGGTAGAAGGGCTTCCAGGAACCCCAGTACCACCAAAAAAAAAAAAAAAATTGTCTTGAAAAAACAGCATGTTCGCATGCAATAAAATGACAAACACCTTACACAAATTCAAAGTGGCTTAAGGTCTTAAATGAAAGACCTCAGACTATAAGACTCCTAGAAAGAGAAAAATCTCAAGATTCTCCACAGAGAAAAATATTTTTGATGCTTCTCTTGACCATGACCGTTTTAATATGATGCCACAAACATAAGCCACAAAATAAAAATAAACAAGTCAACTACAACAAACTGAGAAATTTCTGCATAGCAAACAATCAAATTAAAAAGCAATTTGTGAAATAGAATATATTTGCAAACTAAGTATCTGATAAAGTATTAATATTATATAAGGAGGTTACACAACTCAATATAAAAGTACAACATATAAAAATGGGCAAAGAACCTAAGTAGACATTTTTCCAAAGAAGGGATACAAATGGTCAACAATTATATGAAAAGGTACTCAGCATTTCTAATCATCAGGGAAGTATAAGTCAAAACCAAATAAAATATCATCTCACACCTGTCAATATGACTATTATCAAAAAGAAAAAGAGAGCCGGGCGTGGTGGCGCATGCTAGTAATCCCTGCGCTTGGGAGGTGGAGACAGGAGGATCGCACAGGTTCGAAGCCAGCCGTGCTGGCTTAAGAGACCCTGTTTCCAAATAAAAATATAAAAAATAGGTCTGGGAGTGTAGCTCGGAGGTAGAAGGGCTTCCAGGAACCCCAGTACCACACACACACACACACACACACACACACACACACACACACACACACATCTTTTTTTAATTTAAAAAAAAGAAAAAAAGAAAGATAGCCAATACTGGCAAAGACATGGAGAAAAGGGAACCCTATACACTGTTGGAAATTGGTAGGGAATTATTAAAAACAATACTGACGTTTCTCAAAAAGATATTAAAATTAGAATACCATATGATGCACCAATCTCACTTCTGGCTAAGTATATAGAAGAAAGGAAAGTCATATCTCAAAAAGATATGTGCAATTCTATGTTCATTACAACATTATCCTCAATAATCAAAATATGGAGACAACCTAAGCATCTGCTAATGAATGACTAAACAAAATAAATGTGATCTTTGTGTAAGATAGAATATTTATTACTCAGCAATAAAATGGAGGAAATCCTGTCTTCTAAAACAACATGGGAAAACCTGCAGGCCATTATGATAAATGAAATAAACCACGAAGAAAGAAATGATGCATGATCTCACTTATGTATAGCATCTAAAAGTGGTAAACTCAGAATTATAATGGTGGCTGGAAGAGGTGGGGAAGATGTATATTTAAGGGTAGAAATTTTCAGTTATAAGATGAAATTATTCTGAGAATCTAGTGCACAGCATGGCAATTATAGTTAATATTTTATTGTATATTTAAAACTTGCTAGAATAGATCCTAAATATCTTCATTACACACACATGAATAATATAGGGTGATAGATGTGATAATTAACTTAATTATGGTAATCATTTTAAGTATATTCGTATTATGCATATATCCAATCATCATGTTGTACATCTTAAATACATCCCATTATTTGTCAAAAATGAAAATAATAGGTATATTATTTGTTTGTGGAAAATAAGGATTACTTACATTTTTAATATGAAAACATCTATTTGCCTTGCTAATTTATATCACAAGTCTGGTTCCAATAGCATGCAGGTTTTCAGCTCTGTTCTAACACATGCCACGAAGCTCAGGCTATGGAAACTTGCCACATTAAGGAGATTAAATTCAAACACAGAAGATGTGCTTGGCATCCAGTCACTAGGCATTGATGAAAGCCCTTGAAAACCCTTAATTGGATGAGAGAATACATATGAAAATTAACTAGATTTTTGTCAGGAAATATGAGTCCTGAACTCAGCTTTGTCTGTGACCTTCAATGAGTCATTTATTCTCAGTCATTAGGATCAGTCTTCATTTGTTAGTGTGGTGGGAGTAATTGTTTCATATACAAAGCTAACAAGTTGGTTCTGTCTCTTTGAACTGCCCCAGCTTTACCATTTTTAAATGATTGATTCTTCTTTGCTTTTTCCATGTTCTATGTTCATTTGTATTTTCTAGATGCAAAAGTAATAAGAACACAATATAGTGGAATCTGACCTATTATGGATACTACAAATCAGAGAAAAATAATGCCAACTACACGGTGCCTTTCACTCCAAGCCCAGGCAAGATATCTTGTATGATATTTAAAGGTATTACTCAGTGAGATGCACAGTGGTTCAAATTATTCATGTCACCAACTTTTAGCACTGCCTTGGGGCTCTGTTCCCCTGTCACAGTTGAACAATTTTATGGGTAGCAGAATAAAGTTTCCTTTGCTCATTTCTCTCCTATTTCTTTGCATTATTCCATTTTAGATCAGACAGCATTCTCTTTCCCATCTTGGTATTTAGGGTCTTCAAAAATTTTGTAGTAATGTGCTATGCCCTAGTAGCTTTCCAAGTTAATTTCAAGCCCCTAAAGCTTCCTGGAAATTCTGTTGCTTATATTTTGCAGAGAGGTAGATGTAAATCAGGTTATTAATATTTCAGATCTAACTTCATGATACCATATTTAAATTTTCATTTTCATTTTAAATAGAATAACTTCCTTCACACATTCTATTTTCAAATGGCAAAAATTCTAAGGAAACTGAGAAGTCATACTTCCTGCTCTGTCCTAGTCAGTGCAGAATGGAAAGGACTTGTCACCTAGCTAGCTCCTAGTTTGATGCTTCAAAGTACCAAATCCAACTTAAAATTTTCTATTTCTACTTCACATTGTGCATCTCTTCAAATTTACCCTTTATTATGAACTTTAGTTATTTTTATGTTCCCTGAAATATAATTTCTTTGCTATTTAAAATTGGTACATTTGTCTCCCAAGTGTTTAACCTTATTTTTCCCAAGGTATTTAATTAGATTTTACTCATTTAACCTCCGTCCATTTGTTTGTAGTATCTCATTTCTGTGAAGGATAGATGATCATTGCCTGTTTTTTCCCCTTTAGGAAGATATTTAATAATTATCATTGCTGTAGCATTTATTTTTATAACTAATGGTGTTTAAGCAATCATCTAATTGGTATTTGTTATAGTTTGGATTTAAAATACTCCCCAGAAGTTCATATTTATTATTATTATTATTATTATTATTATTATTATTACTATTATTATTATTAGGTGGTACTGGGGTTCCTGGAAGCCCTTCTACCTCCGGGCTACACTCCCAGATCTATTTTTACATTTTTATTTGGAAACAGGGTCTCCTAAGCCAGTGCTAGCGGCTGGCTTCGAACCTGCGCGATCCTCCTGTCTCTGCCTCCCAAGCGCAGGGATTGCAAGCGTGCGCCACCACGTCCGGCCAGAAGTTCATATTTTAAAAGCCTGTCCTCAATGCAGCAAGGTTTGAAGGTGGGAAATGGTTGGGGGAGGTGGTTTGTCAGTGCTGTAGTCTTGGGGACTATATATGTCTGAGTCTTCCCCCTCTTCCTTTTTCTCTCTCTCACTCTTCTGCCACCATATGCTGAAAACAAGCTCTCTCCCGTCTGTTCCCAGTCATATGTCCTGAGGACTTGCAGCCCTGATTCCTGCTTAGAAGCTGGTCTAAAATAGGCTGAAATCTCCAAAACTTTGAACAAATAAGCATTTCTTCCTCTGAGTTTTGAGTGTCAGATATTTGGGTCAGAGCACAGAGAAAGCCAATTAAAATAGTATTGATATATAGCTGTTGAAAAAATTAAGTAGTAATGTCATTTTGTGAATATTTAAGCTTGAATTTGTAATCAATTGCATCCTGCATTTAAAAGTAAATTATTATTCTTCCTTAGAATGGTTAAATGGTTATGCATGGCCCAAACATGACACAATCATGAATATCTTACATCTGGGCTTTTTTGTTATTTATGTGTAGAAGGAATCTTGGAAAAAGCTAATATCTCAACCAGCACCTTTGTAGCCAGGGGTAGTTTTCAGTGTGCCTGGAATATGATAGAACATGATCAGTGTTCTATCTGAACACTGATTTAGTTTCTATTCTGAAACTAAAATGTATTCTATCTCCTAGGATTGATCTTTTTGGTAAAATTATACAAATAGGTCAGAGGATAATAAAAATGGCTCATAGTATGCCACTAAGTGTGATTATCAAAACTACTCATTCTGTCTGTTCTCAGCTAGTAGTCAAACAAACATGTATGCCAATTATTAAAAGCCAGCAGAAAATTGTTTATAAAGTATGAATAGAGTACAAAGTAATCACCAGAACTGACACCATAAAGTGTGCCTTGGAAGTTCAATAACATTTTCAGAACAAGCTAAAACTAAAATCATTAGAGTTTGCCTTCCAGAGAGGGAGAACAATGTGAACATAGTTTTCAGACTCTGAAACCAACCTGTGACTGTCGAAAAGGCAAGGATGGTTAGTAGAGGGAAAATAAGTCTTTTAGAGTAGTGTAAGTGACTACATACATTTCAATTATGCATATGCTGTTACACTCCAGGAAAATTTGAATATCTATTACAAAAAATGTAGCAATTATATCAGGGCATGGTGGCACACACCTATAATCCCTGTACTTGGTAGGCTGAGACAGGAGGATTGCAGGCCTGATACCAGCCTCACAAACTTAGCAAGGCCCTTAGCAACTTAGAACCCCTATTTCAAAAAACAAAAAAAATATGAAATGATCTGGGGGTACAGCACAGCATTAGAATGTCCCTGGGATGTGTGCACCACCACTTAATTTTTGTTTTTGTAATGTACTTTAATTTCTATTAGGTTTTTCATCACTTTCTTATTAATTTTTAAATAGTTTAAAAGTATGCACAATAACTTTGTTTTCCATATGCCAGATGATAAAATATTTTCTTACATTTTTAAAATTTTCTTTAAAATTTTATCTACCAATATAGTAAGTGAGGAAACTCAAGTAGTCACGTAAGAGGTCACATATTGGTGCTAGGGCTGGAAGTCTGAACTGAGGTTTCATCCCATAGCCAGCACCAACCACAAATCACACAAGTCAACAGACTCCAGAGAGTTCCAGCCTCAGTCACTGACTCATCTTCAGCCACTGATTCTTTCCAGCAGAGACTTCAGATGTCATGAGGTAGAAGGAGGTTTTCCCTATGGTCACCTATTTGAATTCCTCAAAATACCTGAGCATAAGAAGAGAAGTTGTCTCATATCACTAAGTGTAGCGTGGCTTGTTTCATAGCAAATAGTGACTTATAACACGTTAATATTTTTATTCGTGTCCAACATTCTAGTTTTATCTACCATCATTCTTCTAAAGAGCATGCCACTCTGTCATACACAATCCCAAGTCATTCCACTTTCAAAGAAAGTGATCTCACTCAAGTTTTCTTCATGGAATATACCATAGGATCATATTCTGGTTCTTGAACAGCTGAACAAATCTAGGTGGGGATAACTTGCCTTGGACTGAGTTAGACTATTTGCCTGGGAATTTAGAATTAGCGCGATAAAAGCCTGATTTATTTATTTATTTATTGTAAGAATGGGGATGGAACCTTTTCCCTCCATGCTAAACCTCCATACATATTTTTATATTTTATTTGGAAACAGGGTCTCACTAATTTGCTGAGAGCCTCACTAAGCTGCTGAGGCTGGCTTCGAACCTGGAACCCTCTGTCTCAGCCTCCCAAGTACTGGGATTACAAGCATGAGCCACCACACCTGGCAGAAAGCTTTATTTAATTGACAGCAGAATGGAAAAGAAAAATATATGAAGAAATAGTTCTAAAATAACAGAGGTCTCGAAACTTCTATAATTGCCAATATATGTGTGAGTGTGCGTGTGTGAGTGTGTGTGCGTGTGTGTGTGTGTGTGTGTGTGTGTGTGTGTGTGTGTGTGTACTATTGTCTCAGTACTTGGGAGGTTGAGACAAGAGAACTGGAGATCCAATACCAGCCTCAGCAATTTAGTGAACCCCTTGGCAACTTAATGAGACCCTATTTCAAGATAAAATACAAAAAAAAATGCTGGAGGTGTAGTTCAGAGATAAAATTCCCCTGAGTTTAATCCTCAATACCAAAAAGTAAAACAAATGAAATAAATAAATTAAAAATAGTTAATAAGTGCATAAATATATTTAAATTAAATGATCTACTATACAAAAAGTACAAGAAATGTTTTAGAAAATAATATAGCTTTTTAAATATACCTATCAGATTTGAAAAGACAAAAGTTAGGAAGATATACCTGTTGGCAAAAGTGAGATTAAAAAGGGAACTCATATTACTGAAGATGACAGGACAAACTGACACAAACCTTCTGGAAGAAAGTGTGGAAATGCATTATAATTTAAATCATTTTAAATTCTAAGAATTTGTCCTTAGGAAACCCTCGAACAAATATAAAGTGCCTATAAAAGGTCATTCAAAAATATCATGGTAAAAAATTTTAAAGACTAAAATACCTAGAAAAAAAAATCTTAACCAAGAAATATATACTTAGAAAAATGTCAACATTTGAATGTTATTTATATAGAAAGACTTAGTCATGTATTCAGTCATTGAATAAATATTGAATTCTTGCTTTGTCATAGATGATTTTTTTCTGGGTATTAAAAGTATGGCAAAGCCAGGCGTGGTGGCGCACGCTTGTAATCCCCATGCTTGGGAGGCTGAGACAGGAGGATCGCGCAGATTCCAAGTCAGCTGCGCTGGCTTAAGAGACCCTGTTTCCAAATTTTAAAAAGTATTAAAAAATAGGTCTGGGAGTGTACCCCGGAGGTAGAAGGGTTTCCAGGAACCCCAGTACCACCAAAACAAAGTATGGCAAAGAAGAAAGCTTTCCAACTATACCTTGAAAGGCAGACGATGGGTATGCCCATGAGGTCTTTTCCTCCCCCGCCCTACAAGGATATTTACTTATTTTACAAAATTTTTTAATCCTTTGATGAGGATCTAGAAAATTGGCAAAAGAAAAACCGGGAAGGGCTTAGTGAATGGTAGGTAAATTCATTTACATATTGTAGAATTAGCCGCAAAAGATATTGGTTAGAGGACTAATAGTTTCTGGTACCCAAACGGAGTCTTTTTCATGGCTTTGCGAAATGAGGTTGTAAAAAAAAAGCTGGGGATCGTGTTGGCAGAGGATGAGAAAAGAAATAAGAAAAGTTTTTAGGAAGGAAAGTTGGTGACTTTGTGTGTCTTTCAAGATGTTTAGTAAATGAAGTCAAGGATTCGTATTCAATTGAAATTACTTCTGGTTCCAGTGCCAGGTTTAAAAGCACTAGAAAATACAAGGCACCAGGGAGTGCACAACTGGGTGTCTCCACCTAGTCAGGAAGCCAAATGAGGCCTCACTGAAACGACGATGTCTAAACTCAGACTTAAAGATAAATATTCAGAAGAGGTTAGAGAGCCCAAGGAGAAGGGTTCATTTTCAAAGCTCACAGGTAGAATCTATAAAGTAACTTAAATCAAATAAAATAAATCTAGTCTGATGGAAGAAGCTGGAGTTTAGGAAATGGACAGTATGCGATAACTTAAAGATGTGGATTTTATTTTCACCGTGTGGATTAGATTTGAGGTCCTGCACCTAGTCCTAGTAAAGAACCTGAAACTGGGTTTTGGGGGATGGGGAAGCTTAGCACTAGACAAGTATCCTTCCATACATTTATAGGTATTAAATGAAGAGATAGTTCATGTTCATGAATTAGAAAACTTCATATTGTTGATATGTAAATTTTTTCAACTTAATCTGTAGATTAATGTAATTTTAATTAAAATCCCAACAAGCTATTTTGTAGCTATTAACAAATTGATCTATTTTTAAAAGGTGTTATAGTTTGCATCTGGACGGTCTCCCCCAAAAGCTTGGTCCCCAGTACAATAAGATCCAGAAGTGGGGCTTTATAGAGAATGATTGAACCAAGGGGCCCTGACTTCATCATTGAATTAATTCATTTGGTTAATTAGTGCACTGATAGCCCAAAGGACTAACCGGAGGTGGGACCTAGTTGGAGGAAGTGGGTCCCTGGGGCATGTTCCAGAAGGGTTTATCTTCTCTATCATCATTCTTAATCTCTCTCTCTCCCCCTCTATTGTGTGTGTGTGTGTGTGTGTGTGTGTGTGTGTGTGTGTGCTGTTATGAGCTGAGCAACTTTCTTCCTTAGTGTCCTTCTGCCATGATGTTTCTTTTCTGCTATCTGTAGACTAAACCTCTCTCTGAAACTGAGTCAAAATAAACCTTTTCTCCTCTAAGTTGTGATTTTCAGTTATTTTGTTCACAGCAATCAAAACCTAACACAAAAGGAGGAAAAAAAAATAAACCCTAGAATAGCTAGAATAATACTCAAAAAACACAAGTTAGTTATAGATAGTAAGTATAATTTCCTTTTTTGAGATTTCCTATAAGGTTATATTACAAAGATATGCTATTAGCTAAAGAATACATATCTAGATCCATGGAACAAAAACACCAGAAGTAAATTCACTCAAACATAGTTAATTTTTACAAAGGCAATTCAGTGGGGAGAAAGAACAATCTTTTTCAACAAATGACTGGAATATTTGGACATCCTTAGGCAAAATAATGATCTTTGACACAAATCTTATCTTTCACAAAAATTTTCTCAAAATAGATTACAAATGTAAATATAAAATGCAAAACTATAAAACTCCCTAAAGAAAATAGGTTTGGTGATGAGCATTTAGATGCAGCAACAAAAGCTTGATCAATGAAAGGAAAAAATCAGTAATCACATCCACCTTCAAACTCTACATCGCCAAAGCTCGCCCCCCTTTTTAATAACGGTCATTTGGGGAAATCAGAATTTCAGTATATGACTTTGGGGATTTTAAAATATTCATACCATAGCAAAAGATAAATCAATAAATGGAAGAATGTATTTTAAGTTACATACTTATTAAAATATTACCATGCAGAATATATAAAAAATTCCTACAGATCAATAAAAACAACCACAAAACCAGATTTAAAAGTATACCAAAGAGCCAGATGCAGTGACATGTGCCTGTAATCTCAGTAACTGGGAGGCTAAGATAGGAAGATAGCAGATTTGAGGCAACCTACAGCGACTTAATGAGAGCCTCAGCAATATAGGAAGACTCGGTTTCAAAATAAAACAATAAAAAAGGTTGGGGGTGAAGCTCAGAGGTAGAATGCCCCTGAGTTCAATCTTCAGTAGAAAACTATTTTAAAAAATAGACAAAGGACCTGAAAAGACATTTCTCCAGGGAAGACATCCATATGACCTATAAGCATATGAAAAGATGCCCCAAATCACTAATCACTAATTTCAATTAGGGAAATGCAAGTCAAAACCACAAGGAGAGATCAGGAGGTAAGTGCTACTGAGGATGTGAAGAAATTGAAACACTTTTGCACTGGTGGTAAAAATGCAAACTGAAACTGATGTGTAAAACAATATGGCAGTAGTTCCTCAATAAATTAGAAATGGAATTATTATGTGACCCAGAAACTATACTTCTAGGTATATACTCATAATAGTTAAAAGTAAAAATTCAAAGAGATATTTGTCTTCCCACGTTTGTTTCAGCACTATTCACAATAGCCGAGGGATGGGCACAACCCAAATGTTCATGGCCTGATGCCTGGACAAACAAAATGTGATATTTTCCATAATGGAATACTATTTGTCCTTAAAAAGAAAGAAATGTCTGACTCAAAATACAATATGGATGAATCTTGAAAACATGTTAGGTGAAATAAGCCAATTACAAAAGACAAATACTATAAGATTCCACTTACATGAGAAAATTAAGGTGATTGGATTTATAAGCACCAATAATACATTGATAAGTTACCAGGAGTTGGAGGAAAGGAAAAGTGAGGGTACAGAGTTACAGTTTTGCAAGATGAAAAAATTACAAAGATAGGGTTTTAACAATATGAATGCACTTAATGCTACTGAACTGTACACTTTGAATGGTTAAGTTGACAAATATGTGTATTTTAAAACAATTAAAAATAAATTTAGAAATTAAAAATTATTTGGTGAAAGACACGGTTACAAAAATGAAAAGTCAAGCCACAGACTTGGAGAAAATTTCTGCAAAATGCATATCTGACAAAGGAATTATATTCAAAACATGCAAAAGATTCTTAAAACTCAACAATAAGGAAAGAAACAACTGGCGTTTTAAAAGAGCAAAAGATATGAATAGTCACCTTACCAAAGAAGACATACAGATGGTAAAAAAAAAAAAAAAAAAAAAAGGCATATCTAAAGATCCTCAAGCCTGTATGTCATCAAGGCAATCCAAATGAAAACAAAAATGAGATGCCACCACATACCATTAGAATGCTTGAAATTCAAAGAGCTGAAAATACCAATTACTGGCAAGGGTGTCTAGCAATAGGCACTTTCATTCATTGCTGGTGGGAATGCAAATGGTATAGCTACTTTGCAAGACAGTTTGGCAGTTTCTTAACAAAGGTGAAAGTCTATTCACAAAATGTCTCTCCTGGGGTGTTTTCCCAAATTAATTGAAAACCATTTGCATAGGAACTCCAGCCTCAGTCTTGGAGACAGACACCCTGCCTGGATTCGTAGAAAGAATGAATCATCCATGATAAAAGAGAATGCAATCCCCTTATTATGCATAGGAGTGATATCCAAATTCACAAGAGCCATGAGGTACAGAAATCATGAAGAAGATACTAGCATTAATGTAGTCCTAAACCAGTGTCCCAATAGAGTCTA
This sequence comes from Muscardinus avellanarius, assembly GCF_963383645.1. Classification (NCBI taxonomy): domain Eukaryota; kingdom Metazoa; phylum Chordata; class Mammalia; order Rodentia; family Gliridae; genus Muscardinus; species Muscardinus avellanarius. The sequence continues at coordinate 50,872,889 of NC_137794.1, forward strand.
ACATTGAAAATTGCAACGCCAAGACTTGTAAAATCCAAGGAAAGTCCAATCTATTTAAAAAAATAGACTGTACCAAGCCCAGGAAGTCATAAAGGGGTAATTTATACTGCCCATACAGAGATTCAAATAATGTTATTAAATTGCTATGGTTAAAATATTCAGAGAGGTCAAAGAAGCAAGAGAATGCACCAAGAATAAGGATTTTATGAGGGGAAAACTCAGATGGAGTTAAAAGTAACCAAATGGAGAGGCTGGAAATGAAAAGAGTCATTGTTTCTTTTTTTTTATTATTTAATAAGTTAAAGAGCATGCCACTAAGAGATCAAGCCACATGAAGACTGGAAATGCTACATTGATCAAGCAAAAGAGATACCACCTGAATAGGGCAGTGGTGTCCAGCGAAGGAAGTGGTAAAAATTGAAGGACTTAGTAAAAACTATCGGTAAGATTCAGTGAAAGGAAATACCTAAGCCTCTCCCCAAGTTAACTTCTGACTTATGTGAGTCTGTGCTGTGAGCTGAGGCAGCAGCTCCTTCAGGATGCTGGGCATGGTGGCATTAAATGTTGCTATTTTGTTTTTATTATATTGCTGTTGTTGCTGTTGTTGCTGTTGCTTCTTTATGTTATTGTTGTTGTTACTGCTGCTGTGTTTACTTGTGTTGTTGTTGTGTTATCATTAAAGTTGGTCAACAATTACTAAAAACGAAACAATGAGGTGATGAGTTTCCAAATACCTCTAAGGAACAAGAATGGCTGGGCATTACAGAGCTGCTCTTTTTTTTTCTTGTCGTGATACACAAAAGTTGACCGAAATATAAATCAGAGAGCTTAGACCACATACATCATCGTGTGCGGTAATGTACTAAATGATAAAGGAAACGATTCAAATCAGTGTTTGGAGGAAAAGGATCATTAAATCAATGATGCTGGCATAGTAGCAGCAACAACATACTGTCTCTTCACAATGCTGAAACTACGTAAAAAACTAGAAAAGCACGTGGGAACAAATGTGCCATAGTCAAAGAGATGCAGTATTAAGGATTTCTACTTAAAATATGCAAATGAATTTTGGGGCATATTTCTCATCAAAATAATTTAATAGAAGACACAATGCTCAAAAATGTGCAGTAAAATAAGCAGGATCTTATATTGCTGGCAGAGAAAGAATATATATGATTTTAAAATGCTGTCTTAAGGAAATATTAAGACCCTAAACAGGCACTGTGGTATACAACTGTAATCCCGGTACTTAGGAGACAGGAAGATCACAGGTTTGAAGTCAACCTGGGCTACACTGTTTCCAAAATAAAGAAATGAATTTAACACCCCAGGACAAAAAAAAAAAAAAAAAAAAAACAGAAGCCTAAGAATATTTATATTCTTAATGTCATAATTTAACACCTATGCAATAAGAAATTACTTTAATAAATTTATATAAATAAAGATAAGGATTGCAGCATTGCTTATAATAGCAAAAAAAAAAAAACCATTGGATGCAATTTGTATGGTTGATCAAAAAGTGATAATTGAACACATGATCTTTTATATTGGAATTCTCTACAGAACAATCCATTCTTTCGCATGGACTGTGCTACCAGCAAAGATCGGATAGAAGTTTTGAGAATTCAATATTTTATAATAAAATGGTCTTCACTTACATGCCCAAATATAGGTTTTACAAGCACATTGAGAGTAGGCTACGCTAAACTATGATATTCTGAAGGTTAGGGGTATTAGTGCATTTTTAACATCTGATGGATATTTTTAACCTCTGATGGGTCTATCAGATATAAACCTTTAAAGCCATAGCTCCCCCAAAACTGAACTTTTATGACTCTATTTCCTACTAATCTCTATAAAAGTACTATATCTTTTGTCTCTTAGGCCCCTTTGCTTCCTAAAGTTGCTGATCCTTGATGCCCCAACATCTACTTGGTTATTGATCAATCCTAAACACACCTCTCTGAAGAGTCCCCTCATTAAGTCTCTTCATTTACACGTTATCAGTGAATGACATATATAGATTGAGATGCATGAAAATTTCTTGTTTTAAAACTGCATAGTCTGTATGACCTCAATGTTTAAATATATATGGAAAAATGTAGAGAAACACATGACTATATAAAGAGAAATTGCTTTGAAAAGAGATACATTCCATCTACCTGTTTTCTGCTTTCTGATGTTTTTTACAATAAACCTGTATTTTGTTATAATAAAGGAGTCCCTGTATTCATTAGGTTAACATATTTTAAGTATACTCCCCTCGTATTATTGCTACAATAGTTATTCAAAGTAGTACATTTCATAATGACATATATGTACATGCACATAATATAATTGGATAAATCCCCAGTGACTCACCTTTTAAAGGTACATTAAGTTGTCTTTTCTAAACCTTCAATTGATTTTCAATTGCTCTACATTCTTTTATAAAAAGATTCCTAGTCCTCTTGTCCCTATCAAAATAAATAACTTGTCAAAAAGTGTACTTAGCTTTCACTTTCAACTGAGATCATTCTACTCTTGAAAGGAGAGGATGTGAAATCAAATTTTATTGCTCTTTTTTGGAGGATAAGAATTCTAGTGCATTATCACTAAAATATTTTTCATCATGTATAACTGGGACAATCATCTCTCCACTCTAAATTTTATGTTTGGGAGATTGATTAATGTACTTTCAGCATTATTTCCCGGATCTTTTCAGAGAAAAAGGTAGAAACTGGGATTATACATTTTCACTTCAGGTTTAGTTTTTCACATAATTACCCAAATTTATTTGTTGATAATAGTGAGTGGCAATGATAAAGTTGATATTTTAACAAACACATTCTCCTTTATCTTATTCCTCAAGTCACTTAACAATTATTTTGAGTAAATGTATGATATTTGTTAATGGCCTCCTCAGAAATTTCAGCAATTAATTCATGGTAATTTTACAACCATAAGTATGCATAGAGGAGTTTTACTTAATAATAAAATAGTCTGGTTGTTACAAGTTTTGCTTTGTATTGCCCACACTTTGAATTATAAAGAGCCTCATGCCATTCTTAAAATAGACCATGGGAATCTCTTGAAGAATGCAATAGTTCAAACAGCAAATAAAACAGAGTGAAGATCATTTGGAGTGCTGGCAATTTCCACATATCAGGACTCTAAAGGCAGTTATTGAGCTATATGTTGGACTTCCCTTTTCTCTTATCCTTCTAGACCTGAAATGCCAAAAAGTTTTGGCAAATAAGTATATGTGACCATTATGACTCTCCTTAAGACATTTTACATGTCCTGTGATGTAGCACTGAAAGATAGACTTGAAAAGTGGGTAGGGAAAAATATTGTGGATGAGAACACAAAATAATGTAAAATAACGAACTAAGTAATTTAAATTTGATTTTATAAGCATTGTAGAGTCATCAATGTTTTGCCTAGGGAAGGTAGCATAGTGAATGTGTATTTATTTATTTGTTTATTTATTTATTTATTTATTTATTTTGCAGTACTGGGGGTTGAACCCAAGGTCATTCTACCATCAAGCTACACCCCCAGGCCTAAATTTTATTTTTTATTTTGAAAGAGGGTGTCACAAAGTTGCGGAGGGCCTCACTGAGTAGCTGAGGCTGGCTGTGAACCTGCTTCTCTTCTGTCTCAATTTCCCAAGTACTGGGATTACAAGTGTGTGCCACCATGTCCAGCTCGAATGTGTATTTTTTAGGTCAATGAACTTGACAATAATATAGATAATTGATTTGAGGAGAAATATCATGAAGGCAATTTAGGAAAATTTTTTCTATCATCAAGACATGAGATAAGTGCACTTAAATTAGAGTGTATGATTGTAGTGTTTATAAAGAAGAACACAGTGATTGCAAAATCAAATGTACTATGATCAAAATAGAGCAGTATGACCAGCATTGAGTTTATGGCCCTAGAATTCATGTCGGAAAAGACTTGGGCCAGAGGATTGAAACAATATGGGGTTGGAATAAGGGCTGGAATCCAAAAATGGGAACAAAATCAAGGTCAGTGGAGAATTACCACAGAAATGAATGTGATTCCTAAAGTATAAACAAATCTAAGAGATACAACTCTTATAGGTTATAGGGATTATTAGGTGAAATCCAGTTAAATTGGGCATCTAGATTGGTAACTCAGAAGAGAGAGGACATAAATTCATTGTTTTTAAATACTAATAAGCCAGATGTGGTGGTGCATACCTGTAATTCCAGTACTTTAGAGGCTGAGACAGAAGGATCACTAGTTAAATGCCAGCCTCAGCAACTTAATAATACCCTCAAGGACTTAGTAAAATCTTGCTTCAAGCTAAAAATAATAAAATTGGATTGAGGATTTAGTTTAAATGAATAATGCCCCAGTATTTAGCCCCATTACCCCCTGAAATAAAAGACAGCTAATATTGGACAGAATTTATCAGGTGAATGAAATGAATCAATGTTGACTCTTCTGGTCCCACTTAAAAAATTTATTTCACTTTAGGGAGTATATATATAAGTCAAAATGGTGTTGGTAAAAGCAATCGTTTGATCACATTTGCTTAATGTCACACACTCTTCCTGAACATAGACAGTCTGTGGATCTGAGCACAAATATGAGAAACACCAGAACTAGGGGAGGGTGATTTGGTTCAGGGAGATGAAACTTACACAGTCCATGTAGAAACTTAATTTATGATCTTCTATCAAGTGAATATAACATTTGTGATCTTTATCATTAAGTCAGTTATTATTCACCAAAGAAATGCAAGGTCCATATTCTAAAATTTATTCAGGTTATATAATTCTGAGTGTTAAGTTTTTTCATTCTTATTCTAGCAATGATTTCTTCAGTAAGTTCACTAACATGAAAAATAAAATATACCAATATGTCTTTATAAACTCACAAAGAAATTGTTGTATGCAGGTTTTAGCAAGAAATAAGAGACTTGAGAATCCAAGGGAATGTGCCAATTGAAGGCTTTATTAGCTGGCCAGCGGTGTTACCCTCAGCATAGAAATCAGGCTGTAGGGGCACACTGAGGCCAGGCAACAGTAACCTTTTATAATAATAAGGGACCAATCAGATTCTTACACATTTAACCCAATCGCCACGTAAGCACGCAAGCAAGCCAAATACAGAAGCCACTATGCCTTTAACAGGGGGCTAGGTCAGGAACACAGGTTGTGATCCAGTATGGTGATTACTGAGGCCAAATGGAATGTTGCAGTTAGCTTGATCCCGTTTGACAAGAACCACGTTTTAAAACCTGCACCTTATGGTAACTTAGCTACACAAAATAGCAGAGAAAATAAAACGAAGTTACTTCGTTTTCACAAAATTTAAAAAAAAGAATATGGATTGAGGAAAGGTGTGACCATGAGAGAGGGTGGGGGAGAGATAGCGCCCTTTTATTAGGTTAAACTGAAATCCTTGGTAAAGATGTAATAAAAACACAATTTGTAGATATTAAAGGAAATATATCAAAAACAATTTCATTCTCAAAAGGATACTTCTTAAAATATTTTCATTGCTTATAGACCAGCATATCACCAAATAGAATATTATCAAGTGAAGACAAATTTCTTGTGATTTTTTTTCCTCACTCATAAGTGTATGTGTCCATTTGTTGTATGATTCATAACTCCGATATACAGAAGCCTGACTTCTATGCCACCGAGGGGAGATTTTAGATGCAGCACTCTCCCTTTGTTCCTTGAATATTGTCAGAAAATACCAAAGAAAATAATATATTCTCTACTTGCCTCTAGGTACCAAGATACCAGAAATAAGGTTTCTGTTTGTAAACTGAAATTTTTTCCATGTAGAAGATCTAACAGCAGGAGAGTTCAATGGCAAGAGAAACCATTGGTTTTTAGCTTATCACAAAACTACCCAAAAAGCAAAATGAAGATATGGCAGAATTTTTCAAGTATGTAGACATTTGCCAGATGTCTAATTCAATTAAAAGTAGAACAGCACATATGTAGTCACGACCAACATATATCTATCCCTTTCTCAACTGAAACTCACAATTGCTTCTACATTCTCAAAGCCTACCCATTTTCCAAAACACCTTTTGCTTATAATCAACTCTGTTGTTTGGAGTTTTTCTGCCAAGTTTTTAAATCCTGTAATCTTATTCACTTTGACTTCTCCTTGCATTCTATTTCTAAAAAGGTGTGCAGTGTTAAGGTTTACAATGGATGGAGACATGCTATGCATGTAAGGGGGGTTTATATGTAAGAAAGAAATTTAGGAAATGAGCTGATTTCAAGATCAAACTTCTGCTTTCATGTCTTTCCACCACAAATCCAAAGCACATCAGCATTAGTATTATTGCTTCATTTCTAGCAAGTTTGAATTAGTAAAGGAGAAACATCTAATAAACTCTGCTTTGCTAAAATTGTTTTATAGAGGCATAATTACTTCTGTGTCTTAGTTTGACTAACAAAATAAATTATACTAAAATTGAAAGTGATGGAGAGAGGGAATAAAATGTCCAGGTAATCATAAAACCCCAAAAGAAAATAAGACCAAGTCCTTTTAAGCTTCAAAGTTTTTGAAATGTAACAACAAGAAAAAGAAAAATAGATTTTAATTATGGGAGTGCCAAGGGCCCTGTTTCAGGCATCTCTGCTTGCAAGGAAAGTCATGAAATCCCCAGTGAGAAGAACACACATGGAGCTGCCATCCAGAGAAGAACAAACAGCACTTTGCTTATTCTTACTAATATAACTGTATGCACCTCTGTGGCTAGAGGAGATGCATGCACATCTGTGGTTGCATGGGGTCATGTCTTCACCATTGGTCTATACTTCCTCTGAGCCCCTACAGACCACCCCTACAGGGTGGTGGTGCATAACTTGACCTAGAGAACATTACACTGGTCCCAAATACCACAGTAGCAATAAAAGCCTCCACTAAGGCTTGTTGTACCTGCTGCCGGTGGTCTGAAATGTAGAATTCATTCTACCCTGGGCAGCAGTGAGTATATCTAATGCTATGCTATTCTATTCTGTGAAACCACCTTCTGAATCTGGACATTTTTGTCCACTAAAAGAGAAAGATCCCAACAGGGCATATTTAAAGCTTTGGCAACATGTTGGGCTAAGGCTTTCATCTGTAGATCTACATCTATAGTGCCACCCCTTGGAATAAACGAAGCTAACATAGTTCTTGGAACAACCATCCAGCAATTCAATTAATCATAGATTGTTTTATCTGTTCTATAAAAAAGGTGCTATCATTACAAGTTCTATGTGTCTCCCTATTAACCAGCCCCACTCATTTTCTATAACATATCCCAATAAGGTGGGGTGGATTATTGCAGACTCAGCACAAATCCTCTATCATCCTGCATTGTTCCTCCCATTCTGGGCTTCTATGGTTGCAGGTTCATAAGGTAGTACAGTTGTCTACTGTAGTGGGATTCACAAGAGACCTTTGGCTGTCTTCACTGGTAGCTCAGTATAAACTCAGCAACAGGAGGTGTATAATCTTACAAAGGTGTGTGCCCAGGAAAGCAGTCTGTTTCCTGCTGTTTAGTAGGCTGGTAGGAAAGGGATGATAGATAAACTATCATAAATACGTTCTTCCCTTCTGGGAGAATACAAGCAACATGCTTGTTTTGCAAGAGAACAGTGGCTAGAATAGTAGCTGCTCCAGGGCTATGGTAGCACACCAATGCACCTTGTGTAAAAGGTAAGAGAATAGAAACATCCTCCACAGTATATAATGGAATAGGCTGTAGGCTTATGACTCTTGTGTCTTTAAAAATCATGCCTTCTGCCTATGGGGAAAGTATGACCTGTATCAGACAGGGCCAAGCAGCTCTCCATGCATCTAGCTGTAACTGAGCCTTCTGTCCCAGGCCTCATGGTTCTGAGTGCAACCCATGGCTTTTGAGAAATCTGCATGTGACAGGGCCACTCCCAAACAGTTTTCGGCCCTGGAGCCAAAGGTTTAGGTGCACGGAGCAGGAGGACTGCATCTCTCACCTCTAGTTGTACCTGGAAGTCTTCTAAACTTCCTATTACCTTTGAAGTTTGGGAGATTCTTGATATTACCTTATCTAAAAGGGTCATCCTGGTGCATTAAGGTTGCTCATTTAAAAGATGCACTACCATGACTACGTGTACCCACCATCTATTTCAATGGGGGATCAAGACCCTCAACTTCTGTTTCAGGAGCCCATTAAAACAGTCAATCATTCTGTCTGCTTGGGGACAGATTTTCACTAAATCATTACCAGGTAAAATCAAACTGTTCTTGGTTTTCTGGAGCAATGTCAATGGAGTAAAAAAGGCATTCACCAAGTCTACAACATAATGGAACTGTCCCTGTTCATGCAACATAAAATCCATCAATTCTGAAATGCTGGTACACTACATGCAAGGGTGGTGTCACTTTATTTAGCACCCAGTAATCTACTGTTATTACCAGGAACTGTCAGGTTTCCACACTGGCCACTTGGGAGAGTTGGATGGGCAATGATTTGGGCAAATAACATCCAGTTCCTGCTACACTTACCTGTTCTAGCTTTAGAATTGTTTGTCCAATTTCCTCGTGCCCCTGATAACGAGTACTGCCTTACATTCACAATCCTTGTGGCTTGGCGAGTTGTTGGGGAACATGATGAGATGTCCTCTGGTAATAGTCTTTACCACACACACCCTTGTTTGAATCTCTAATAGTTGTCTGCACAGTCCATCCCTGTAACAAATTCACTCCCAGAATATACTCAGCTATGGAGTCTATATATGCACAGCTTGTTACTTAGGAGGCAAACCATGGACTCTCAAAGTCACCAAGGCACAGAGAACTATAATGAGATGGCATCCATAGCCCGCTATGGCAGCCTTAAGTCCAGCAAACTTGTCTAGACTGCCAAAAAGGAGGAGGGTGCTATCTGCTCCCCTATCAACTAAGGCCAGGACCTGTTCCACACTGAGAGGGGAACCAGCAAATACTCTATTCCAGTTGCAGGCTCAGGTTAGCGAGTTCCCTAACTAACTGGGTACCTCGGACAAGTCCCTAGTCTAGCAGCCCGCAAGCCACTGCCACTGTGTTGGTCTGCAGTGTGTGCCTTCCACTGGCGTCCTGACTCACCTCGGGCCACTGCCACTGCAGCCAAGACGTTCTGTTTGGCCCTCAGATCTGCCAATATGCCCAGAAATGTGTGTTTTCAGCACTTTTAAAGCCTTTCAAACTTCGTCTTCCTGGGGATATATCTCACCTCAGTCCTCTGGCAGAGTCTATGCTGCCATATATTCCAGTACCAGGAAACATAGGAAGGCCAGGAGTCACATTTCCTCCACCCTGGATTGTTCTTCCTGGGGCTGCTCCTTTGTAAGAGTGCTGGGGGCACACCCCATCCCGAGGACTATGCCAGTTGTCAGGAGACCTGTCAGGGACTATCAGTAGTTTCAGGAAGGTTTCAGTGATGAGATCCCCAGTAAGAAAAATACATGTGGAGTTGTCATCTGGAGGAGAGAAAACATCAACTTTATTCTCAGACTCATCTGTTCTTTAGGGTTCCAGGCAAAATGGCATGCTCATATCAGTGTAGACATGCACATGCATGGTACATCCTTGGCACGTACATGTGCCTGTGTATATGGCACAAGTCCATGTCCGCATGATGTGTGCATGCACATTGTGTTCTGCCTAGTTGTACCTTGCAAAATTTCGACTGCTCAGGATGAGCACACCTCTTCGGTTGCATTGACTGGACGAGGTCATGTCGATGCCTCTGGTATGTGCTTCCTCTGGGCCTACACAGGGAGCTAAAAATATCACACTCATTTTAGGTCACACCATATACTTTAAAGTACTTTAGGTCTCCCTTGGGCATGGTGGCATATACTTGTAATTCCAGTACTTTGGAGGCTGAGACAGGAGGATCACAGGTTTGAGGCCAGCATCAGCAAATTAGTGAGACCTTGTTTCAGAATAAAAATCAAAATAGGGTTAGGGGTACAGATAAGAGACAAAATGTAAAGCAACTCTGGATTCAATCCCTAGCACCCCCAAAAATAAAAATAAAAAAGACATTAGCTTCCACTAGCTTCTAGCCTACAATTGACCTCCTTTTCAGCTCATTCACTTTGTGTGTGTGTGTGTGTGTGTGTGTGTGTGTGTGTGTGTGTGTGTTGCTGAATGTTGAACTCAGGCGCATTCTAACTCCAAGCCACAGCCCCAGCCCTATTTTATTTTTCGTCTTGAAACGGAATCTCACTAAGTTGCTAAGGCTGTCCTATCTCAGCCTCCCTAGTACAGGGATTGGAAGCATGCACCACCACACCTAGTTCATCCACTATTTTCGTTAGTTTACCATCCTTTGTAAACCCAGTTCATTGGTCATGCTTCTCTCCATATCTATAAGATTCTAGTAGCTTCATGGTCTTCTCTCAGCTACCTACCCTGGAATCCTTCATTATATTTTAATTTGACTTTTGATTTTTGATTTTTTACTTTTTATTTTTCATTTTTATGTGGTACTGGGGATGGAACCCAGGGGCATTCTACCTCTGAGGTACATCCTCATCCCTATTTTTATTCTTTTTTTGAAACAGGGTCTCACTGAGTTGCAAAGAGCCTCATTAAGTACCGGAGGCTGTCCTCGAACCACGATCCTCCTGTATCAATCTCCCAAATGCTGGGATTACAAGCGTGCACTACCACACCCAGCTTACTCAACTCCTCAGATGAACCCTACCTTGGTGTCTATTTCTCTGACTCCATCAAATACACTGAACAAAACCCTCACATTTATATTGATACCACTCCAAAATATGACCATTTCCCCTCAGATGGGCTTTTAACTCCATTGAAACTTTTTTCACATATTTCTGATAAACTGAATCTCCTTTTTTTCCACAGTAGATATTCCAATTTTTTAATCAGTTTGCTTGAAGTTCCTATTAATTTTCTCAGCACGTAAATAGAATCCACCACTCTTGAGCTATTTTATCTTTCCATCCCCCTACACATAAATGCTCTTGTCCACAGTTCTAGCTAAATATTTATATCTGTATTCACAGATGTGTGCTTACTTTCTCATTTCCTCCTATCTCAGAAAAAAAAGTGTTTATATCCAAAGCTAATATATTTATCCCATCTTTGCCAAGACTTTATCTGATTAGCTTTACCTTTTCTCCAAACTTATTAGCTGCTCTTTCTTCTCTGTTCTTTACTTTCAATATTTTCATAACCATATTAAAAATAAAGTTTAATAAAATTCCTCACCAAATTTTCATTATCCCCTAAAACAACTTTTCTTTGTCCCTTACTTTTTGTTGGAAACTCATAAAATAATGATTTAAGCCATTTTTACATATTTCATTCATTCTTTTCCCCTCTAAATTTTGCCTTCTTGCCCTATCCTCTTATTCAGGTAGATCTCGCTAAAGGCAGTAATGAGTAGCTCATCCACAGAGGCAGTGAGCACCTCTCATCCTGGAGCCATTTCACCTCTGTGTGGCTCTGACATTGTCTGCTCCTGAGTTCTTTTTCTTCCCTCGCTTTGACAGCAGTCTCCCTGGCTGCCCTTTCATTTGGCTGACTCTTACATAGAGTTGTAGGCTTGGGTTTTAAGTCAGACTATCTCCACTATCTACTAAGCATGATACCCCTCGGACCCTACCTGCTCCTCATGTAAAAAGAAGATGATGGTCACGTATACTTTGTATGATGGATTTGACAATTAAATGTATGTTAGAAAAGATTTAAAAACAAAGTGTCTGAAAAGAGTACATTGGTTCAGTAAGTGATGGACATATGTTATATAGTTGATATTTTAATTATTTTTAACTATTTTCATCACAAAATTTTTCTCAATAAACCCCTTTTTGTTATTTTTGTTAAAACAGAGTCCAAGGACTTATCCCTAACACAATAAAATGAAATCCTCTGAGTAGATCTAGCAATATGTATTTTAGGAAGTTCTTTGGATGATTCTTCTGCCCATTGAAATTGGAGACTTACTATGTAGCTCCCTTCTGTTAGCAGGAGCCTTGGAATCAGACAGACTTTAGATAAAGCTTAGTGATAAGGTCTAGAGTGTGTGACATTTTTATTACCTTTAGGTTTTGTGTCTACTAAAAATAGCTTAATACCACTAACTACTGAGGTTTATGGAGGGAATAAAACTAGATGGTATTTATAAAGTATCTAGCACAATGTACTTTACGTAGACCCCTGAACAATTGTTTACAAAACCTCCATTTTCATCCTCAGTAATAAGGCAAAAGTAGTATTAATACAGTCTAGAGAGCAAATCCTATTAGGCCAGTGTACCTGACTCCAAGATGTATCTGCCTACATCTTTTCCAAATATATTGCTTTAGTTGCCTTAGTTACTGAGACATCCAGTAAGTATGACAGTAAATTAAAAGCCAATAGACCAGGAAAAAACTGTAATATGACAGTAACTTAGAACCAATAGACCAGAAAGAAATGGAATGAAGTTAGGGGAGCACATATTATGGAATGAATTCAAAGTGACCTAGGCCACTTTGACAGATAGGTTCCATCTAATGATGAATATTGGTCATGTGTTGATAATTTGGTGTGATCACTATCACTCCTAGTATGAGAAGTCCCAAAGAAATTCCAGATATGACCTCTGCTTCCAAAGACATAATATTTAATTGAGTTATAAAGACTAGACCACATTAAAATGCAATATAAATTTAATCCACATGTTTCTATTGAATTTAAATACAGTAAACACCACATGTAAGATTTATTATATGCTAGAGGTGATTGAGAGAAAAACGTATACTTGCTTAAATAGTCTGGAAAACAAACAGTCAGGACTAATATCTGTGTAGCTAGTATAAGAGGAAATAACACAGAGTAGAGGAGGAAAGGAATTACAGAGAGTGGGTTAATATGGAACTAGCTATTCTCAGGTTTTGATATTAGAATGTTTGTAATAAAACACCTTTACATTTGCTCACAGTTTCAATGTTATGGAATGTATTTATGACTAAGTGCTAAATTAAGAATATAAATTTATCTTTTGAAAGAAAGAAATACAAGAAGTCATCCTGGCTTGCTCCATGGAGAATATGGAAACTGAAATGGTACCTGAAGTACGTCTTAGATAGTTGAAATGAAGACAAAACCACCTTTACACAAAGAAAACGTCAGTGAAGGAAGAATAAACTTGACATGCCAGTGAATAATGAGGGGCATAAAGGGCTATTGCAAACACCAACAGTCTTGCTAGAAAGGGAGGATATGGCTAGACATGAAAAGACTCAGAGACTTGGCAAGGAATGTAAATTTAGTTATATGGAAAAAAGATTATTTTAAGAAAATGGTGACAATAGATAATATATAATATTCTATTAGTTATTTTCATTCAATCAACAACTAACCACCGGCAGGCAAAATGTAAGGCATTGTAAGAAATAAAATTAAGGCAGTACACTGCTCTCAATGGCATTTAAATATTAGGGTACAAGATGGTTATAAAAATAATTATAATCACAGTGGAATAAAAATGCCAGAACGTATAATAACACTAAGAGGAAGTAGGTACCCTGGGAATAGTGGTAAGTCATAATATTTGGATGAGACTTTAAAGGATAGGTATTATACAAGAAAAGATGGGAAGAAAAGACTTCTGTGAGGAAAACAGTATGAACAAAGGTAGTTCATTTCAACAAATACGGCATCCTTACTTGTCTGCCAGGTCCTGGATTGATACTAGGTTATAATGACTTATCATGTTCTCTGCCCATTAAGGCTTAACCCAGGTACACAGAGTATATGTTCTCAGGGATATCTGGGTAGCCCCATTCAACTGAAACATGTATATATGAGGAAGTAACAGAATGAAACTTGAAAGATAAATTGAACCAGTATTAATAAGAGCCTTATATGCCAAGGATCATTTACACTCAGTTCTGTTGCGTATGGGATGCATCGAAGGTTACTTTTATAGTTTTATCAGAAGAAGGAAATGAAGAGAATTACGTGTGGAGCCACCTAAGCTGAGAGAAATGTATACAATAGGTTTTAAAGGAAGATACTTTTAAACTAGGTGGTTATTTTTACACTAATAAAGTATAGAGTGATGATGCCCTAAGATAGTTGGTGACATGAGAGTGATAGTAAAAGCCCACATACACCATGGAAACATTAATGGTCTAGTCATTTGCTTAAGACAAGTGAATCATCTCACTCCTCACAATATCCTTAATAGAAGGACACTGTTGTTTCCTCTTGGACAGAAGAGTACAGTGGAAACAAAGATGAAAAACTAAATCCCCAAGTTTCACAACTAGTAAATGATGATGTTACTAGGTTCAAGTATGGGAAGCCTTTCAAAACTGTATTTTAACCACTGGCTAAAGAATCAAAAACAGCTATGCATTTTGAGCTTACATATCTAAGTTAAAAAAAATAGTTCAATTAACAAATACAAGGAGGTTTAAGTACTTTTTTAACTTAAAAATGTCACTAGCTTAAAAAAAGGCTACATTGCCCCTTTCTTAAATCACATTCACTGAAAGGCTTAGTGATTTTTAATTCAATAATAGAATTTTAGCTGTAGAATGTATCTCAGACCATATCTACTCCAACCTCACAATTTTATAGAAGATGGGATTAAGACCCAGATTAAAGGATTTTTCCAAGGTAAAAAAGCTACCTAGAGATTGTACTCAGATGAAAATCCAAACATCCTGTTTTCTTACCCAGTATCGTACAATAGACTGATTTTATCCTATGGGGAAAAATGTGACATTTCAATTATGTTTTTCATAACATAACATAGATCAGAACACTGACTCAAACCTTTGTTTATAAGGAAACATTCTTAATCATAAATTTCAAAAATACATGTGTGTAAATATTTGCTACATAGTTACTCAAATTCTCCATTGTACTCACTATCATGATTAATAATTTTGATGCATGAATTTATCTGCAACAGTAAATTTTCAGATAATGATATTGTATATTTTCCATATTTTTAAAAATCTTTGGTGAGTAAATTAAATCTCTGTACTCTTTGATATGTTGAAAGAATAAATAAATATTAGGTATTTGAATCTGAGGGGTAAGAGGTGTCTGTGCTTTGCTCACTTGAATGTACATCTTTGTAGGAGAACTTCATACTCTTCTTTGATCATTAACAAGTATTTCACATAATATAATATTTTATTATAAAAATAAAAGGCTAATTTGTTCTCACATAGTTCATGAGTCATTGTCAGACTCTGAAATAAAGAATAAAAGAAAACATATCCTTTTCATGTCTTTTCAAATGAAATATTAGTGAAATTTTCTTCATAACATTAAATATCTGAAGGGAAGTACTACGCTGCTGTAGGACCAAAATAACTTAGAGAAACATAGGTGTAAAACTGAAGTTTCAAAGCTGATGGAATGTACTACAGGGTTCACTGAACATGCAAAAAAAATGCCTGGGTATGTCCAGAGGACAGGGTAGGTTTTACACCAGGGGACAAGAGAAGTCCAAATAAAAACTGAGAATATGTTGAAAGTTATTTTCCCCATAACCTTCATTGTTCTAAGGTGAGAGCAGTGGATTGAAGATGAATGCATAAATAACACAATTCAGATCACTGGAGAGAGGACGAACAAAAAAGAAGAAACATACATGGAAATGGGGTGGAATAAAAAACAAAAGAAAGGGAAGCAAGAACAAAATACAAAAAGTGAACGAACAGAAAGAAAATAAAAGAAATTGAGCCGACAGGAAGGAACATACGAACTGCAGCTGGGATGCTCATTTGCTCTTCTTTTAAAATGCAAATTACTTATGATTTGGAAGTCAAGATCTGGATATTTTCCTGTGGAAATATATAGTCATATCCACTCTAAACAATCTCTTCTTCCCTCTCTCAACCTCCAAAAAGGGAGGAAAATTGAGAAAGATAGTGTAGTTTTACTGTAAGGAATTAAAAAATTGTTCTAAAAGCCTGAAGGCATTTCAGTGTAAGTTGTCTGCAGCAGACAGCCTCAAAACCTCCAAATCTCCCAGCCTGATGTAGGCACAAAGCTAGCCTGAGACTTGGTTGCCTGGCAACCGTGCTCTTCACAGGCAGCTGGAGTAAAAGGGAACCGGCTGGTGCCAAATGGCCTTTCACCTGCTTCGTTCAAGGGAAATCTGAGTGAAAGAGTTACCTTGCCAGGGCCATAGCTCCCCGTGAGAACTGGGCTTGAGAAACCCTCAAGCCTCACTTTGTTTGGGGAGGCACTGGAAGGGAGGAGGGGAGGTTCTAGTGCTTCAGTAATTAGGAATGGTTTACTCTCCCCTCCCCCTCCGCTGGGTACCATCCTGATTATGGTGAGCTGTGAGCTTGGTGTTCTGCCCTTGCATAGAAGGGAATGGAAACTCTTTTAAAACCTTTGAACTAACAAATCATGAAACCCAGCAAAGAAGGTTACATCTCCCCATTTCCTCATTAGATTTGCTTTCTGATAATCAAAGGTCTAATAAAGTATATTTATGGTGAAGAGAGAAGTAGGAAAGATGACTATAAAAATATTCTATTTTTGCACCATGTCTGGTGATTGAATTTACCTTGGGAACTCTACTTTGCTGGAAATGTGAAAAGTGCCTAGAGGTGATTTAGTGAAAGGAATTGTGAGTGCTTTCCAAAAAAAATTCATATGGCCCATTCCTAAAATGCAAAATATTCTAATATCTTTGTCTGTAGGAATGACAGACTACTAGAAAATGTAGATTTTTTTTTAATGGAAATGCACTGAACAAATCCTCATAAGTCTCTCTCTCAAAATGAGAGAGTAAAATGGGACTGAAAATTGGGCAGATAGATGCACAGCAGTCAGAAACAAACACTAAAATAGCATTCAAAGCCAAGTTATGTGGTCCTTCTCCTATCACTCCACACAGTGATGGAATTCTGTACTCTAACTTGGATCTTATAAACATAATGTATTTAGTTTTCATCTAATTTTTTTCTTTCAGATAAAATTTTGAATATAAAAAATTGAAAGTATATATACTGTTCAGATTCCATAGGTTACTCAAATGGTATAATTTTATTTTTGTTTTATTTACCACTGGTAAGTGTAACTTCTTTTTATTACCTTTGATAGAACTTTGTTCACTTTCCTTCCTCTATTCTTTGTATTTTGCTAAACTATATTTGAACATGATGAATTATGGGATACATATATAACACACACACACACACACACACACACACACACACACTTCATTCATGTTCCCACTTCATCTTCAAAGCTGAGAGGAAGTGTATATTTTTTCTCCACATGACTTCTCCAAGGCAGTCTTTAGGGACTGTAGCTATAGAATCATCCTAAGACTTTGGTCAATGAAGATGAAGAAGTGCCAGGCAACTAGAAGGAAGTAGAGTAGCTGATAAGCACGCCTCTTATCTCTTCCAGAGGTCAAATCAATTACTGAAGACTTCAGTGAATGTCCAGAGGAGAGGTGTAATCTGCTACAAGTCCAAGATACATCTGACTCAAAGTGTATGGCTCTCACCTTCTCAGGAATGGCTAATGGGACAGTCACCAATATAACTCATTTAACCTTGTCTTAAAAGTAAAAATCCCCTGAAAGCAGGGTATGACAAAATGTAGTCTACTAGACCCACCAGTGAGTCTTGACTAGTTAAAATTTTAAGAAAATTATTTTCTCTTCATTGACCCTATTTTTGTAACAATCCATTAAGTAGCTATTTATGGTAAATCTTCAATTGCAAAGTTAAAATGAAAGATGAGTTTTTTAAATTTTTTATTTTATTTTATATTTTTGCCAGTCTTGGCATGAAACCCAAGGGCATTTGACCTCCAAGCTACACCCCCTGCCCTACTTTTTATCCTTTATTTTGAAACCGGGTCTCACTGAGTTGCAGAGGGCCTCACTAAATAGCTGAGGCTGTCGGCGAACCGTGATCCTCCAGTCTCAGCCTCCTGAATGCTGGGATTACAAGCGTGCACCACCACGACCAGCTTGAGATTTTTTTTTTAAAGACCTAGTAGATTAACTCCTTTGAGGAAGAGCAACTTGGGATAGAGGGTGAGACCCTGCAGCCTGAGTTAGTGTTGTGATGGGCACATGGGTTGGAAAAGAATTCCCAATACAAAATGTAGAGCTACTGACAGGTATATTTAGGAAAGCAAGAAATATACATTCAAGGAAAAATGTGGGCCATCTCTAGGGTGAAAGATGCATTTGGGGGTTAATGGTTCTTTTATAGGAGACTTTCATGAGGAGTGGGTAGGAGGAGGTATGTGAGGATGACATCAGGAATGAATGAGGGCTTTATGGTTATCTCTCAGATTTTGATGGGGCATTTAAGGACATGTCAGACTATGTTAGGACATATCCTGTTATTTTATGACATAGCTAGGCTTGCAATGAGGACATACCCTTGGGGTTACAACAGAGCAGGTGGGGCTGACTGGAGTCTGCAGTCAGAACACTCATCCCCAGGGCTCCCTGTAGCCTCTCCTGACTGTGTCCAAGCATTAAGCAAGGCACCACTGTCAGCACACAGGTTCTTAACTCTATCAATAGACTCACCTAAAGAGCTCTTCAGAAACATTGATTCCTGTCCCTCTGACCCCATTTTATTTGCAATTATTAGTGCTTATTAATTTCATAATTTTTTTGGTGGCACTGGGGTTCCCGGAAGCCCTTCTACCTCTGGGCTACACTCCCAGACCTATTTTATACTTTATTTTTATTTTTATTTTTATTTTTGGAAACAGAGTCTCTTAAGTCAGCGGGGCTGGCTTCGAACCAGCGCAATCATCCTATCTCTGCCTCTAAAGCGCGGGGATTACAAGCGTGTGCCACCACGCCCGGCACTGATTTTATAATTTAATACTCTTCATTTTGACATTTTCTTACATGAAAATAATGTGCACCCGCCTTACTCCACTCTCTTATCTCCACCCCCATCCCCCAGTGGCTCCCATCCCCTCTAGGATCATCCTCCTGTCCCTCCTATTTTTATGTCATCTTATTTTTTCCTATATGCTATTTGCAGAAAAATTGATGGAACTGGAGATCACCATGATAAGCAAAATAAAACAGATTCAGAAAGACAAGTGTTGCCTGTTTTCTTTCATAAGTGGAACCCATGTAGAATGAAGGGATCTTGATTCTATATCTAAATCAGTTCTCTGTGAAACAGCATCAGGATGTGCCTGTGAACTAAATTAATTGAGGTTTAAAATCATCTTATTTTCTGGACAATACACTATCGGAGACTAGTGACAGTGTTCCAAGAAGAAATAAGGAATGTTTTATGTTATTTATGCCTAATTGCTTTTCCCAACACCTGTGTCTCTCTAGACATATGCCTATGTAGCCTCCAATTCTACTGCTGTATCTCAATAATTAATGTTATTTTAAAAAGTCAAAGAGGTAAGCCCGGTGTGGTGGTGAATACTTGTAATCCCAGCATTTGGGAGTCTGAGACGGAGGATCGCAGTTTGCAGACAGCCTCAGCTTAGTGAGGCCCTTTGCAACTCATTGAGCCCCTGTTTCAAAATAAAGAATAAAAAACATGGCTGGGGTGTAGCTCGGAGGTAGAATGCCCCCCAGGTTCCATCCCCAATAACACCAAAAAAAAAAAAAAAGTTAAGGAGTTGATAATGTTAACAAAAATATTCTCAATTATATGAAAGTGTAACCAGCAAAGCAAATGTTAGTTCTTACTGCTAGCACTCAGTCAAATTGCATTTTGGTAGTTGGAGAAATGTAATATCTTACCCATATCAGTTATACTGGAAATGTATAACTCCAAGTACACATAGCTTACTCCATATAAATATGTATTTGTGTGTGCATATATGTGTGTATGCTAGAGTATTTTTTGCCACAAAACTATGTAAATAATTGTTTAGTGCACAGGATTCTATTCCAATGAAATTTTTTTTAGAGTATGTATAATATACTATCCTATGAAAGCAGTAAAATGATCCACATTTTTTGAAGGTAGTTTTTTGAAATATATTTTTATTGGTGCAATGTAGTCAAACATCTAAATGGAATACAACATTTGTGAGGATATACAAGCACACATCACCCAATTAGCCTTTATCCAATCCCTATCCCATTCCTTCCCCCTCCCTCAATCCCATGCTTGATTTAGTGATTGACTTTGATATATTTGTTTAAGTACATCATGTGCTTTAAAGAGATTCCATCTTTCCCCCTCCTGTCCCCTCTGATAGGTGACCTTAATTGCTCCTCTGTAGGGCCCTTTCTTCAACTAGATTTCTTCCTATTACCCATTTCTTCCTAGTTTTTGCATATTGGGGGAAGTATCTGATTTTTTTAAATTTTCTGTGATATTTCCCCATGGATACCACATTTCAGGCTCTGATCCCACTCTTGAAGGCCGTGGTACTGGCCTCACCTCATGGCAGGCTCCAATCCTGGTCTCGCTGGCCCCAGCACAGTCCTTGCCACCTGGCAGTCTTTGAAACCCAGCCTCGGAGGCCCCAACACTGGCCTTGCCTCATGGCAAGCTCTGATCTGGCCTTGCTGGCCCCGGCATCAACCTCACCACACGACAGGCTCCGATCCTGGCCTCAGAGGCCCCAGCACCCAGCACTGGCCTTGCCTCATGGCAGGCTCCGATCCTGGCCTTGCTGGCCCCGACATCAGCCTCACTGCACGGCAGACTCCAATCCCAGCCTTGGAGGCTCCTATCCTGGCCTTGCTGGCCCTGGCACCAGCCTCACCGCACAGTGGGCTTCAATCCTGTCCTCAGAGGCCCCAACACCAGCCTCACCACATGGCAGGCTCCGATCCCAGCCTCACTGGTCCCTGCACTGGCCTCACTGCATGGCAGGCTCCAATCCTGGCCTCACTGGCCCCAGCACCAGCCTCACTGCAGGGCAGGCTCTGATCCTGGCGTCACTGGCCCCAGCACCGGCCTTGCCACATGGCAGGCTTTGATCTCAGCCTCTCTGGTCCCAGCACCAGCCTCTATGCATGGCAGGCTCCGATCCTGGCCTCGGAGGTCCCAGCACCAGCTTTGCCTTATGGCTGGCTCCTATCCTGGCTTCGCTGGCCCTGGCACTGGCCTCACCACATGGCAGGCTCTGATCCCAGCCTCAGAGGCCCCAATACCAGCCTTGCCTCATGGCAAGCTCTGATCCCAGCCTCACTTGCCCCAGCACTGGCCTCGCCTTACAGCATGGCCCCAGCACCGGCCTCACCACATGGCAGGCTCTGATCCCCGCCTCAGAGGCCCCCTCACTGGTGTTGCCTCATGGCAGGCTCCGATCCTGGCCTCACCGGCTCCAGCACTGGCCTCTATGCATGGCAGGCTCCAATCCCAGCATCACTGGCCCCAGCACCAGCCTCGCCATGTGGCAGGCGCTGATCCTAGCCATGGAGGCCCCAACACTGGCCTTGCCTAAAGGCAGGCTCTAATCCCAGCCTCACTGGCCTCAGCACCAGCCTTACCTCATGGCAGTCTCCTATCCCAGCCTCGCTGGCCCTGGCACCTGCCTTGCCTCCTGGCAGGCTACTATCCTAGCCTCAGAGACCCCAGCACCAGCTTCACTGTGCTGCATGCTCTGGTCTCTGTCACTGTGAGCAGGTTGTCTACAGATGTTCCCTTTTTTCTTCCATTTTTTTTTAATATGAGAAAGCAGTACATGTCTTTTGCAAAAGATGGGAGCCTGAATACCTGGCAGCAATGAATTTTGTCTCCCTTCCGAAGGCAGAGGTCCACAGCTACACTACAGAGAGTATGCTCTGCTGCTCCTCGTGCACCATGGCCTCCCACACTCTGCAGAGGAGTGCAGTAGCCATGAGGGCTGATGTCTCCCAGAACATGCAGCATGGTGGCCCAACCTGGCTATGCGGGGCTCCTTCTGATACGCCCCAAACACTTTTACCACTTAGCATGTTGTCTAGAATTCCTGAGAATGTGGGACAGGAGCAGTCTACTTTTGGGGAGATTTCCTCAAACGTTCATGGTGGATTTGACTGGATCCATCTGTCTTTCCAAACACTGGTTACTACCGCCACCACTGCCACTGCCACTGCTATTTCAGTTCTCTCCTGAACACCTTCCCCACACAGCATGTTTTCCATAATTCCCGAGTAGCATTCTATCTTTGGGGAGATTTCTTCAAAAGTTTAAGGTGGATTGGATTGGATCTCTGCCTCTCCTAAATACTGGCTACCGCTGCCACTGCCACTGCCATCTCGGTTCTCTTCTCAGCACCTTTTTCACACAACATGTTGTCCCAAATTAGCAAGCATGTGCAGTTGTAGCAGTCTACCTTTAGGGAGATTTCTTCAAAAGATCCAGGTGGATTGGATCAGATCTCTGCATCTCCCAAATACTGGCTGCCACTGCCACAATCATCTCAGTTCTCTTCCAAACACTTTTCCCACACAGCATGTTGTCCAGAATTCCTGAGAATGCGCAGTGGTAGTAGTCTAACTTTGAGGAGATTTCTTCAAAAGATCAAGGTGGATTGGATCAGATCTCTGCCTCTCCCAATTACTGGCTGCCACCACCACTGCTACCATCACTGCCGCTGCTACCCCCATCTCAGTTCTCTCCCACACACTTTACTCACACTGCATGTTGTCCAAAATTCCTGAGCATGCGTGTCAGTAGCAGTCTACCTTTGGGGAGATTTCTTGAAAAGATTGAGGTGGATTGGATCAGATCTCTGCCTCTTCCAATTACTGGTGGCGACTGCCACCACTATCACCATCTCGGTTCTCTCTCAAACACTTTCCCACACAGCATGTTGTCCAGAATTCCTGGGCATGCATGGCAGTAGCAGCTTACCTTTGTGGAGATTTCTTCAAAATATCGAGGTGGATTGGATCAGATCTCTGCCTCTCCCAACTACTGGACACTGCCACTATCTTGATTTTTCTCCCAAATAACTTTCCCACACAGCATATTGTCCAGAATTCCCGAACATGTGCAGTGGTAGCAGTCTACCTTTGGGGTGATTTCTTCAAAAGTTCAAGGTGCATTGGATCGGATCTCTGCCTCTCCCAAATACTGACCGCTGCCACCCCTGCCACTGTCACTGTCCTCCTGGTTCTCCTGAGTACCTTTCTTACATAGTATGATATCCAGAATTCCTAAGCATGTGCAGCAGGAGCAGTCCCTCTTCACAGAGATTTTTTTTTCCAAAAGTTCAAGGTGGATTGGATAGGATTTGTCTGCATTTCCTGAATACTGGCTGCTGCCACCACCATCTTGGCCCCTCTCCAATATTTTTAATAAAAGAAGATAGTATGTGTGTTTTGAAGAGGTTGTGAGATCAAGTACTCAGTAGCAATGGATTTTATCTCCCCTCCAAGAGTGGAGGCCCTCAGCCTGACCCCGTAGAGCAGATCTGCTGTTCTGAGTGCACCATGGATCCCTCCGCAGCATAGAGGAGTGCGGTGGCCAGGTGCGCTGAGTTTCCTGGGATGCATGGCTGGGCTTCCCGTCTGGCACTGCTGGGCTCCCTCCACCATGCCCTGATCACTTTTCTTACAAGGTATGTTGTTAAGAGTTCCCCCCCATGCGTGGCTGAAGTGGCCTTTTCTGTACTCTTTTCTGGTATGTTCTTCCAAAAATCACTTTTCTTGCGTGGCAGGCACTCATTGTCATCTTGCTTCTAATATCCACTCTCTATCCTGTATTCTCGATAGGAAGTCACAGCTGGAAATGCCTCCTTAAGTTGTCTCAATCAGATATTAAACTAAAATCTGGTGTCCAAGACTTCTCCAAGGAATGCATGTCCTGCTCGACGGCCACGATCACCATTGCAACCATGGCTGTCGCCATCTTCATGTCCCCCCTCGTGATCCATATTTTTAAGTTTTTTTGCCTGTAGTGAGACTGATAAATATTGGTGACTTGTATTCAAAGATTAGTACATACCTTCTGTCATTTATTGCAACACACTATATATAGTAACATGTTAACTTCACCATTCTAAACCTAAGAATAAACCTTAGGCTATTTTAGGTCAGAGTCACTTTGTTTACTGCTGCAAGTTGATCAAGGAGTTGGTGCTATTGCTATCTAGTTGTGAGACTGAGAGATATGCTAGCTTTCATTTATTGGAAGTTCTATTTATTAGCTATAAACTGTTCCTGTGACCTTGGTCTGAGTCATAACTATACAGGTTTGTGGTTTTAATAAGGAGAAGTAAATTCTAGCTAATTTAAACAGAAATGGATTTTACAGGAAGAATTTAAAACTATTTGGAATTGTCAGGAAAACTGGGGATCAGGCTGCCCAAATAGTCAGGAATCAAGCAAAGTCAGGCAGAAGCACTGAGGAAGGTCACTCTGCAGAAGGTTTGGTCAGAGCAGCATTAACCCACTGGCATCACCACTGATGGACACCTCTGTACTGGCTGCCACTGCGGTGCTCATTGTACACTGCAATCAGTGCTAAACCTGAAACTATCCCTTTATGTTAATAACCCAAGTCAAGATCCCTGGAAGAAGCAGAGTCTGCTGAGTTGATACCACCTGGCCCTAATGCCAGAATTTGGAAGGAGTTTTTCTCCATTGGCTTCTGTACTGGGTTCTGGGACTCTGGATCCCACCAAGATTCTAGAAATGGAGTATTTCTTAAAATACAAAAGTGGTCAGCAAAAAACAAAAAGCCCATTTCTACCAGACTTCTCGAGGATCACACATGTGAATAGGGTCATAACTATTCATCCATCCATGGAGATGGGAGGGATATATTCTATTGAAAATAATTCTGTAGCATCAACTTTAAATATGAAAATCACAGGGAAATGTCAAACAAATACATGAGTCAGCTTGAAGAAATTTCCACTGGCCAAATCTGGGACGATTTGACCACCAAAATAATTATTGATTCTGGATTATAACTTGGTGAATAAAATAAGAATCCATGACTCTATGCTCACATAGATAAGTAGTGATTATAGATAATGATGATAAACTGTGTGTTTCTGGTTTTTTTTTTTTTTCTTTTTAGGGTCTGGGGATGGAACCCAGGGGTATTTGACCTCTGAGCTACATCCCCTGTCCTATTTTATAATTCTTTATTTTGAAACAAGGTCTCACTGAGTTACAGAGGGCCTCACTAAGTAGCTGAGGCTGTCCTCGAACTGCGACCCTCAGGTCTCAGCCTCCTGAATGCTGGGATTACAAGCATGCACCACCATGCCCAGCTTGAAAAGACTCTTTAGAACTGCAGAAAACTATAAACCAAATGTACCTAACAGACATATACAGAATATTTCAACCAGGAACTACAGAATACACATTCTTCTCAGCAGCCCAAGGAACCTTCTCCAAAATAGATCACAGCCTGGGACACACACACAAAAAAACACCAGCCAATTTAAAATATGTAATATAATACCTTGCATCTTTTCAGACCATAATGAAATGGAAGTAGAAATCAGCAACAGGAAACTCAAAAGGAACTATTCAAATACATGGAAATTGAATGATACACTATTGAATGATGAATGGGTAAGAGTGGAAATTAGGGGAGAAATAAAGAAATTTATGGAAATAAATGAAAACAGAGGCACAATTTACCAAAGTCTATGGGACACTATGAAGGCAGTATTAAGAGGAAGGTAATAATAATAATAATAATAATAATAATAATAATAATATCCACATAAGAAGGACAGAGAATCACCAAGTAAAGAACCTAATGACACAACTCAAGGACCTAGAAAGACTGCAGAAGGCAGGAAATTATTAAAATCAGAGCAGAAATAAGTGGAGAACAAAAAAACAATTCAAAGAATGAACAAAACAAAAAGCTGGTTCTTTGAAAAGATTAATAGAATTGATAAAACCCTGGCCAACCTAACCAAAAGAAAGAAAATCAACTCAAATTATTAAAATCAGAAATGAAAAAAGAGATATTACCATAAATAGTGGAGAAATTCAAAGGATTATCAGAAACTATTTAAAAAATTTATACTCCAATAGACTAGAAAACATGGAAGAAATTAGTAGATTTCTAAGCACATATAACCTACCTAAACTGAACCAAGAGGACATAGCAAGCCTAAACCAACCAATACCAAACAAAGAAATAGAACTGGCAATAAAAATTCTTCCATCAAAGAAAAACCCAGGCCCAGATGGGTTTCCAGCTGAGTTCTACAAAACCTTCAGTGAAGAACTAATACCAATACTTCACAACTTGTTCCAGGAAATTGAAAGAGATGAAACTCTCCCAAATTCCTTCTATGAGGCCAGTATCACATTAATCCCCAAAGCAAATACAGATACCTCAAGAAAGGAAAACTACAGACCAATATCCTCAATGAACATAGATGCAAAAATTCTAAACAAAATACTAGCTATGTGCATTCAAAACCATATCCAGAGAATAATATACCATGACCAAATTGGTTTTATTCCAGAAAAACAAGGCTGGTTTAACATACGCAAATCAATACAAGTTATTTACCACATAAATAGAACCAAGAACAAAAACCACATCATCATAGCAATAGATGCTGAAAAAGCATTTAACAAAATCCAACACTCATTTGTGTTAAAAAAAAAACACTGCAGAAAATTGGAATAGATGGAAAGTATTTTGACATCATTAAGATAATATTCAATAAGCCCAAAGTCAACATCATATTGAATGGGGAGAAACCGAGTGAATTTCCTCTAAAATCATGAACAAGACAAGGATGCCCACTATCACCACTCCTTTTCAATATAGTTCTTGAGACTCTTGCTACAGCAATAAGAAAAGAGAAGGAAATAAAAGGAATTCAAATAGGAAAAGAGAAATTAAAACTATCCTTATTTGCAGATGGCATGATCCTTTATCTAGAAGACCCAAAGAATGCAACCAAAAAACTACTGGAGCTGATTAACCAATTCAGCAAAGTCGCATGATACAAAATCAATCTAAAGAAATCAGTTGCTTTTCTATATGCCAACATAAATCCACAATGAAATAAAGAAAACAATTCAATTCACTATAACCTCAAAATCATTAAAATACCTAGCAATAATCCTAAACAAAGACACAAAAGATCTTTACAATAAAAACTACAAAACATTAAAGAAAGAAATTGAAGAAGACCTTGGAAGATGGAAAGATCTCCTGTGCTCATGGATAGGCAGAATAAATATCATCAAAATGGCCATTCTGCTAAAAGTAATCTACAGATTCAATGCAATTCCTATGAAAAAAAATGACATTCTTTATAGACCTAGAAAAGTCAGTCATGAATTTTATATGGAGAAAGAAAGGACCCAGAAATGTCAAAGCAATCCTTAGCAATAAGAACCAGAGGAGGCATCACAATCCTGGACTTCATATTATACTATAGAGTAATAGCAGTAAAAGCAGCATGGTATTGGCACAACAACAGGCATACAGACCAGAATAGAAGTTATAGGAACAAACCCACACACCTATAGTCAATTAATCTTTGACTAAGGGCCAAACTCATATGATGGAAAAAAGACAGCCTTTTCAACAAATGGTGCTGGGAGAACTAGCTATCCATTTTAGAAAGATGGAAATAAATGCTTACCTCTCACCATGCACAGGAATCAACTTGAGATGAATCAAAGACTTAGAAATTAGACCAGAGACTGTGAAGTTATTATAGGAGGACATAGGCTGAACACTCCAACATATAGGCACAGGCAGTAACTTTCTCAACAAGACCTCCAAAGCGCAGAAAATTAAAGCAAGAATTAGCAAATGGGATGGCATCAAACTAAAAAGTTTCTTCTCATCAAAGAAAACCATCAAGAACCTAAAGAGAAAGCCTATGGAGTGGGAATCTTCTTTACCAGCCACCACTCTGATAGAGGGCTAATATCCAGAATATACAAAGAGCTTAAAAGACCCTAGCAAAACAAATAACCCAATCAAGAAATGGGAAACTGAATTAAATAGACACTTTACAAAAGAAGACATACAAATGGCCAGTAGATACATGAAAAGATGTTCAACATCATTAGCCATTAGGGAGATGCAAATCAAAACTACACTGAGATTCCTACCTAACCCCAATCAGAGTGGCAAGCATAAAGAAATCAAATAACAACAAATGATGGTAAGGATGTGGGGAAAGAAAAAGTCTTTTACACTGTTGGTGGAAATGCAAACTAGTTCAGCTGCATGGAGATAAGTGTGGAGATTCCTTAGAAAATTGGGAATGGATCTATCATATGATCTGGCTATACCACTCCTGGGTATCTTTCCAAAGGGGTTGAAATCAGAGAACTACAGTAATACATGCATACCTATGTTCATAGCAGCACAATTCATAATAGCCATTAGATGGAACCAACCTAGATCTCCATTAACAGATGAATGGATTGCAAAATTATGGGAAATAGACACAATGGAATTCTACTCAGCAATAAAGAAGAACAAAATCATGACATTGGCAAAAATGTAAAGACCTGGAGAACATTATGTTATGTGAGATCAGCCTAGCATAGAAAGAGAAGGGACATATGTTTTCTTTAATATACCCAAACTAGGGATTATGGGGATACCAGAGGGACTCCAGATAATGGAGGGGAAACCTCAGCAAAGCTGAAATTGAAGGGCAGGTGATGAAGAAGGCTGAGGTTGATAAATAGAGGAACTACATTCAAATATATGTAAAAGTATGAATATGTGCTTGGTTAATCTGGACACTCATTGTTGGGAGGGGCGAAGTGGAAGTGGTGTGGTGGGAGAGGACACCAAGCACTGTGTGAATGTATGCCATTTTCAATATGATCCACATAAAAAATTTTAAAAAATTTGAATTCCAGTGTCCCTGGCTTTATGGTCTTTGGAGAATCCCTAAACATAGAATGAAAGAAAGCTCCTCTGGCTCTGAAGGTATTACAAACCTTCAATTCATAACACATGACAGTCTGGTTCAATCTTGTTTGAATGCAAGTATAGAGCTAGGAAAGCAAGAATCAGGCTGATTATTCTTGTGCCTTAGGGAGAATTTTTTTTTATTGTTAGTGAAAGCTTTTTGATGCATTTTTTATGAATGATAAAGAAAACTTTTTCTAAAATAGCTAGATATTTGTAAGCCTAGAGCTATTCTGAAGACTCAAAATGCATGCAGGAGCCTAAGCACTGTCTATCATAAACTGTGTGGGGTTTAAACATTCTGTTTAGAAAGATCAAGATACTTTTTGTTTGTGAGTAAAAAGGACTGAGTGTGAGAGTGGGATCCCACGACATTTACATCCTTTCTTTTACCATAATATTTTTCTTCTATCTATATCTTCAGTCCATTGACTTTATATGTTAAATTAAAGCATATTTTTACGCACTAATGAACCCTGATTATAATTCAACCTTTGAAGGTAGTATTTATGAGAAAGTCACATGACAAAGGATACATATCTTTCAAGTATACTCTCAGAAACTTTGAAAAAATCCATGATACATTATTTATTCTTCTCAAAATTTGCAATTGATTGGAAGTGACACTGTCATTCAATGAACTATAAAATATCCAATATATAAACTTCTTATTAAGAAGACATGAACATTGTCATGCTGTTAGCTCAAATTAGTACCTGGCGGGATGAAAGACACTCTCAGTCTATCTTCTTATTGTTAATGAAACAGTTTTAAAGCAATTTGATTTATTCTCATTAAATTAAAATTTGTTTTTAGTGAACATTTTTGTGTGTGGTACTGTGGATTGAACCCAGATGTGCTACTTCTAAGCTGTACACCTCGCCCTATGCTGACATTGAATCCACAAAAATCCTCCTGTATGAAGCTCCCAAACAATTACAGGTGTGGGCCACCACACCTAGCTAATGGACATTTTTTATACCTAGAAGAGAGAAAACGTATATTTATTATCTAAGGTACTAGATAAAAATTGTTAAGTCATTCTTCCTGTTCTGTGCTCTTTAATAGCTTACATATCTTCATTTCTTTGTTTTTATCTTTTGTTGTAAAATTTTTAAATTAAAATTAATTTTAGTGAATACATAAAAACACCAGGAGATTGTTTCAGTACAGAGATACTATGTCTAAAATTTAAATTGGTATAAATATCTCTCAAACACTTGTCATTTCTTTATGGTGAAAACATTTACACTCTTTTCTTGTAGAGTGTTAAAATCTTTCCACTCTCTATAGTCACCCTATTCTGCGATAGGACAATAGAACTTCTTACTCCTATTTGTAACTTAGCGCCCATTGACCCAGCTACCCATCCTTTCCTCCCCTTTTCCCCAGACTCTGCTAATCACCACTCACATACATGTCAACTTCTTTGACATCATTTGTTTGTGATCCACTTGAGTGCCATCATATTGTGTGTGTGTGTGTGTGCGTGCGTGTGTGTGTGTGTGTGTGTGTGTGTGTGTGTGTGTGGCTGGTTTATTCCATTTAACAAAATGACCTTTAGTTCCATCCATGTTGTCACAAATGTCAGCATTTTATTCATTTTTATGGCTGAATATCATTCCACTGTGCATCTATACCACTTTTCCCCCATCCATGCCTCAAATGATAGGCACCCAGATTGTTTCCACTTATATGCTACATTCGCTTCCACTTAATCTTACATCCAACATGGAAGTGTAGACATCTTCTTGCATACTTTGTTTGGGTACTTAGACAGGAGTCCATTTAAATTTTTTTTTAACTACTTCTATACTGTTTTCTATCATAACTGAACTAATTAACATCCTCACCAAAATGTCTAAGGGTTCCCTTTCTCTACCTCCCTGTTAGCACTTGTTATCATTCTCATTCTGGTAACAGGCTTTCTTACTAGAGTGAATGGTATTTTATTGTGGTTTTGGCTTGTATTTTCAGTTATCTTGAGCATTTTTTCACATATCTGTTGGCTATTTGTGTGTCTTCTTTTGAAAGCTGTCAAGTACCTGATTTTAGTTGGGTCATTTTTATGCTATTGAGGATTCTTTATTTCTTATATATTGTCTTTGTGAACGCCTTATCAGACTTATAATAGTTTGTAATTGTTTTCTCATACAGGTTGTCTCTTTACTCTCTTGATTATTTCTTTTGCAGTTTAGAAGTTTTAAATTTCATGTATTACCATTTTATTTTTGCTTTTGCTTCCTCTGCTTCTGGGGCCTTTTTAAAAATTATTTGTCTATTCCACTGTCTCAAAACATTTCCCCTATATTTTCTTCTAGTAGTTTCATAGTTTTAGTATTGATATTTAAGTATTTATTTTGAGTTGACTTTTGTGAGAGATAAGAATATAGCTTCATTATTCTACATGCAGACATTCAATTTTTCCAGTATACTTCATAGGAAGACTTTTTATCCTCCAATGTGTTCTTAGCACCATCGTAAAAAAAAAACCAAACAGTTGGTGGAGATGTGTAGGTTTACTTCTATGCTCTCTATTCTGTTCTGTTGGCTTATCTGTGCCTTTTCTATGATAATACCATGATACTTGGATTGCTATAGCTTTGTAGTATAATGGCACCTGCTTTGATCTTTGGAGTAGGGAGTGTTTTTGTTTATTTAGAATTTTATTGTTGCTTCCCTTTATGTACTTTAAAATTGTTTTTTCTAGTTCTTTGAGGTATGAATGTTGGATTATATTGATGCTATAGATATTTGAATAGAAGAGACATTTTGGCAATATTATGAACTTTTTTCATTTTCTGTGTTCTTTCTTTAATGTTTTATAGTTATATAATGTTTTCACTCCTTTAATTAAATTTTTCTAGGTCTTTTAGTTTTATAGCTACTGCTAATGGCATTGCATTTACCTCAGAAAATTTGCTATAGATATATTAAAAAGCTACTGAAGAAAGACATTAAAGATGATCTTAGAAGATGGAAATACCTTCCATATTCTTGGATAGGCATAATAAATCGTCAAAATGTCCATGCTACCTAAAACAATCTACAGATTTGATGTAATCCCTAACAAAACGCCAATGACATTCTTCTTCTTCTTCACAGAGTTATAAAAAGCAGTCCTAAAATCCAGATGAAGCCAGGTGTGATGGCACACACTTCAATCCCCAGCAACACACATACACACAAATGCATACACACACATTGTAAAAGAAGTATGTTTAATGAATCACAATGTCTGATTTCAAATTATACTACAGAACTACAATAACTAAACAGATGGTATCAGCATAAAAAAAGCACATAGACCAATGGAAGAGAAGATACAGAATCAAATCCTCACACTTAGAGCCAGATGACTTTTAACAAAGGAGCTAAAAACATAGGCTGGAAAAAAGGACAAACTTTTCATCAAATTGTGCTGGGAAACTAGAGACATGTAGAAAACAAATTAAAACCCTTTTTCTCACCCTGCACAAAAGTCAACCCAAGATGGATCAAAGGTCTAGAATTTAGACTGGAAACTTCGTAATTACTAAAAATAAACATAGTACCAACTTTCCAACATGTAGGCAATGGCAGAAACTTTCTCAGTAAGACCCCAGAGCTCAAGAAATAAAAGTAACAATCAATAAAAAGAATTGATTAAAAAGTTTCATCAAATTAAAAAGCTTCTGCTCAGCAATTGAAGCAACCAAGAGTATGAAGAGAAAGCCTATAAAATGGAAGAAAATATTTGTCAGCTATTCCCTGATAGAAGACTAACATTTAGAACATATAAAGGACTCAAAAACTTTAACACTGAAAAAATAACTCAGTCGAAAAAAAGCCAATAAAATACATTAAAAAATTGTTCAGCTGGGCATGTGGCACACGCTTGTATTGGGAGGCTGAGACAGGAGGATCACATAAGTTCAAAGCTAGCCTCAGCTGGCTTAAGAGACCCTGTTTCCAAATAAAATATAACTAGGTCTGGGAGTATATCCCAGAGGTAGAAGGCCCCTGGGTTCTATCCCCAGTACCACCAAAAAACCAAAAAACAAAACAAAACAAAAACCAAGAGTGTTCAACATCGTTAGCAATTAGAGAAATGTGAATCAAAACTATAGAGATTTAATCTAACTCTAGTTAGAACAGCAATCAATAAGAATGCAAAGAATAATAAATGCTGGCAGGGATCAGGAAAATAAAAAATTTTATACAGTGTTGGTGAGATTGCAAATTAGTACAAACACTTTGGAGATCAGTATGAAGTTTCCTCAAAAAACTAGGAATACAACCACCATAAGACCCAGATATACCACTCCTTAGATTCTTAGAATACTATAGTAATAATACACACTCCTATTTATAGAAGCACAATTCACAATGACCAACTTAAGAAACCAACCCAAGTGTTCATCAACATATTAGTGAATAAAGAAAATATGGTATATACAGACAACAGAATTCTACTCTGTCATAAAGAAGAACAAAATTATATCAGTTGCAGGAAAATTGATGAAACTAGAGAATATTCTAAGTGAGATGAGATCATCAAGTCTCAGAGTGTCAAGGGTTGCATGTTTTCTCACATATGTAGAAGCTAGAAAGAAAATAGAAAACATAAGAAAATTTAAATGATAAGGAGAGAGTCTTGTAGAATAGTGCAAAAGGATGGGGGGAGCGAAATGAGAAAGAAAAAAGGTGCACCGAGAAAGGAAACAGTTAAAATAATAAGGCAATATATGAATATTACTACAGATTTCACTAACATGTACAGCAATGGAGTAGGTAGCAAAGTGGAGGGTGGAAGGAAATACACCAAGAGATTTATCCATATATATTGTATATATATGGATACTTTACTTTGAGCAGATAGAGCAGCAAAGGCCTATTGGTAGAAAAAATTCCAAGCTAGTGGCATAAAGAAGGGAATGCTGGAAAAAATATGAGCTAGTTTCTACCACCAGACCCTAAATAACTCAACAAAACCCAAAACTTGTAAGTTTTACATTCATAGAAGATTAAAAAAATTAGAGAGAAGAAAACATATGTGAGTGCATTTGGGGTGGAAAAGGTAGAGGAGGGAGTTTGAGTCCAGCATTTTCAAGTTTTCTTCTCCACTTCCCCACACTCAATACAAGTAACCAGGAGCCCCAGTCTTAGAGGCCAGAAACTGGAGTTTGATTTCTGAAAATACTGACTAGATAAAGGTAAGAACATTGGGATATGCAGCATATAGTAGGGTACAAATGAGACACGTAATTAAAGATTAGGATAACCATTGAGCTATTTTACACACAACAGACTGATCTTAAGACCTCTGTCTCACT
Organism: Muscardinus avellanarius; assembly: GCF_963383645.1. Taxonomy (NCBI): domain Eukaryota; kingdom Metazoa; phylum Chordata; class Mammalia; order Rodentia; family Gliridae; genus Muscardinus; species Muscardinus avellanarius. The sequence continues at coordinate 50,907,030 of NC_137794.1, forward strand.
CTCCACAGATTACTGGAAGCCAACAGTAGAAGTTTAGACATTTTTTCTGGGAAAATTCAAAGATAACAAAGATAAATACAGAGAAAGACCTCCCTGCACTGATATTTGGGCAGGGTGTGATCCACCTTTGTTGGAACTAATTCACAAGAGCAAGGATCGCTCTTTGCAAACACCAACAATCACAGAACTGCCAATCAAAAATTGAAGGTCTTGTTAAATAAAAATGGTCAGTCACCATGGATCATAAAACATCTACAGGAAAGCCTCCAGAATAAAAGAAAAGTCCTTAACCAAACCAATTAAAGATTTCAGAAGAAAGACTCCAGAATAAAAAAAAAAAAGAGAAGTCCTTAAGCAAACCAATTAAAGAAATTCAGAAGAAAAGAAATACAGGAAATGAAGAACACTTTAAAATTTAACCAAAATGCAAATTAATACATAAGAAAAATAGAAGTTTTCACATCTATAAAAACAGATAGTATTTAGAGGTAAGAACTCTTAGAAGTTAAAACACATAGTTGAAACAAAAATATTTGCACAAGCTTAGAAGTAAACAAATGCTGAAAAGATAGAAAGTTTTGAGATAAGAACTAATAACTGTGAACATGAATCCAAGAGCTTTAATAACCAATTGATATGAGTTCTATGGAGAGATAGAAGAAAAATCAAGGGGATAATTTTTTTTTTAAAGAGAGACTTTTTCAGAACTAAAGGGTACACATTTCCAAATCTGAAAGAGCCCCAAAAGTACAAGCACAATTTATTTTGTAAAATTACCCAGAAAAAACATATTTTCATGACATTGCAGAATGCTATATTAAAAGAAACAAACCTAAACATTTAAAAAATATTTAATATACAAAAAAGGAGAATCAGAATGGCATTAGGCTTTTCTCCTGTTGAGTCAGAGAGAAAATGGTTTTCAACCTGGAATTTTAAAATTTATGGTAAGAGTATAATAAAGATATTTTCAGACATGCCAAGATTTAGGAAATGTTTCTTCCTTTCTTGGGTATCTGCTGGAAGAGTACACAGAATAGAAAAAGAAAGTTTTATGTAGGTATTAGTGTAAGAGTTTTTTTTTTTTTAAAGTTTTTTTCTAACTTAAATAACAGCTCACACAGAATAAGGGAAGAAAAATCTACAGAGAGTGATAGATCAAGATGAATTTCAAATATTATTTATTTATTTATTTATTTAGCCATACTAGGGACTGAACCCAGGAGCATTCTACCTCTGAGCTTCACCCCCAGCCTATGTTTTATTTTTTATTTTGAAATAGATTCACTAATTTGTGAAGGGCCTAAGTAGCTGAGGCTGGCCACAAACCTGCAACCTCCTTTCTCAGCCTCCCAAGTACTGGGATTACATGTATGTGCCATCATGCCAGGCTCAAATATATTATATACAATTTCAAAAAAATATAGAATTTTTTAAAAAAATAATAAAGATAATTTTTATCTGTCAAAAATGTATATAATGTTCAAATTTTTAAAATGGGTTTGTAACATTTATTCTTATATTTATAGTAAATATATTTATAGATGTTTATAATAATATGCATATCTTTGTATCCCTATCTTTATGATCTGGGTCTGTAATGACATACTTAGGGAACCATCTTTTCAATTCCTGACTTCATCAAAGCCAGGTTCTAAGAGGAGATGGGCAGATTAAAGTAGGTTCTTTTTAATCACAAGTAGTTTTCAGAGGGAAGCCATGTCATCCCCAGGACTTGACTACTGGGAGAAAGGTATGGTTTCAGAGGCAGAAGGTTGCTCTTGAAGTAGGTCACTGGGGATCACCCCTGGCCAACACTGGTGAATGCAGCTCTGAAAGAACAGTATAAACTTGACCTGTTTACTGCAGAGATCCAACACAGGAGAGCAAGTGGAGTAAATCCCAGAACCTGCTAGCACATGGACCATGTGGGGCTAAGCCTGGTGCAGCTCCACCCCAGGGGTAAGTCCAGCAGAGTACCGGCAGGCATGTCACGGACAGCTGTTTCTCTTCAGGAGCACAGGCACAGGAGCTGGAGTAGAGCCCCTGACCCTGATTATAAGTGTCATTTCCACTGACACTGCAGGCAAATCTCTTTGAAAACCTAAAATGCACATAAAGTGGGTATGCTTAGGGCCTGCCTGTCCATTAAGGCTGTTAATTCAGTGAATTCAGCATAAACTGCTAGAAAAGGCTTCCTGGAGAAAACTCACACTTGGAAAAACCGGGTAAAATGTGTGTGTGTGTGTGTGTGTGTGTGTGTGTGTGTGTGTGTGTGTGTGTGTTACCAGGAATGGAACCCAGGGGCATTGCACCCCTGAGCTACATCCCTAGCCCTATTTTTTTAGTCTCTTTTTATTTTGAAACAAGGTCTCACCGAGTTGCAAAGGGCCTCGCCAAGTAGCTGCGGCTGTCTGTGAACCTCAATCCTCCAGTGTCCAGCTCCCCAATGCTGGGATTACAAGCGTGTGCCAACATGCCGGGCTAGGAATTTTTGTCTAAGATTATTACTCACTTTCTTCCTGAAATAGTTCCCTCAACAGTCCCTAAAGGAATTCTGTGAAGTCTCTGGACCACAAGCTGGTTGATGATTGCAGAAAACTCTTAGCTCCTCTGAGCTAAGCTGCAGATGTCTGCAGAAAGATGCTTTTCCCTGAGTGATTACCATACACATACCAAGCCTGGTGAGTGAGAAAAGCATCTCAGTGGAAACAGCTGCAGTGTCTTCAGATAGCACATTGCAGTGTGCTTTCCTTGGATGATATTACTCATACACACCACTCACATCATACTGCAACATCTGCATAACTCAAGGAAAGAGACAGCTTTGCAGTCAAATATGAAATATAATACACGATATGACACAAAATATGGAGTACACAATTTGTGGTCCATAAGTCTGAGTTCTGTTTCCCATGCAATAGTACAAATATTGCAAGGTTTTAAACCAAGAATCATGTGCGGATGTCTATCAAGAACATAATGGATTATACTCCAACTGTAATTCCTCTGGTCTGTAGTAATCTGTGCAAAGCAAGGATCTTGAAATATATTCCACCCTGAGTGCCAGGTTTTCTTTGTCTGAGCTGTAATGCAGATGAATATTGATTACTACTTGTGCGCCAAGATCACCCTTCCTTTCCACCCTCCAACCCTTTTCTCCTTTACCCGTTTGGCTATATTATTTATGTATTACATGCTTTACCAGTTTGGCTATATTATGTATCCATCACTTTGTAAAAACTAATTTTCAAATTGGCTTAAGAGGACAGCAGTAACTATCTCACAATTTCTATGGGTCAAGGCTCTAGGCATTGCTTAGCTCCCAGACTTAACTGAGACATGTTTTTTGATGCTCATTCAAGTGATTATGATCAAAATTCATTTCTTTATAGCCACTGGACTGAGTCCTTGGTTCTGCATGAGCTGTTTACCATAGACCTCCTTGGATTTTACTATGTGGACTTCTCCGTGGAGCATCTTAGAGCACAACATGGCAGCTTGCTTCATGAAAATGAGCAAGGCACAGAGCCAAAGTTGGCCAGCAAGTGGGAGAGTGCTAAAAAGAAGAATCACTGACTTTCATAATCAAATCAAAAAAGTAATAGTCAATTAATTTTTATTTATTCTGTTAAGATACAAATCACTAGATCTGGTCTATACCCACAGAAAGGGGGTGACACAAGGATGTGGATAACAAGAGATGAAGATTATTTGGGGCTCTTTCAGAGACTGACTATGGAGCATGCTTAGACTGAGAAGGAACAGAAGTGTTTGTAAAAATTAGAAGAGAACAGAAGCTTGGAGCCATGTCAGAAGCTCCCCATCACGCTGTATCTGTGGCTTGTCCACTCCAGATCCACATTGGTCCTTTTCTGTCTCCTTTGATTCAATACACTGGACTCTAATTTTATCTCTCCCGTTAGATTCTAGGCTCATTGAAACTTTGATTTAATTTTTTTTTTTTTTTTTGCAGTACCAGGGATTGAACCCAGGGGCATTCTACTTCTAAGCTACCCCTACCTTTATTTTTTAACCCTTTATTTTTGAAACAGGGTCTTACTAAGTTGCAGAGGGCATCACTAAGTAGCTAAGGCTGACCACAAACCCGCAATCCTCCCGTCTCAGTCTCCCAAGTACTGGGATTACAAGCGTGTGCCACCACGCCCACCTGGTTTTATCCATTTGCCTGATTGCTTAGTTTTCTGTCCTGCCAATAGCAATAACTAACATTTATTTAACACATATGTATGTTTACATATAACATACATGTTATATATGTACATATATATGTTTACAAAATACAGCTTTTCCTGTAAAGCGCTAGGTTTCAGGAAGAGATATTACCAAGAAACTGGAATAGTTGTGGTTCAAGAAGTAGAAGCATCCAAATAGTTCAGAATTACGGCGATGAGTAGTTTCAAGCATTCTATGCCAACTATTAAAAGCTTATGTTTTGCACTTAAAACTAGACTCACTAAATCAGTCACTGTAGAACAAGGTGTTATTTGCAAACTGAAGCATTTTGTCATTTGGTTTTTAAATAAATTTGGTAAATTTAATGTAGCTGAGGTTTGATTACTTTAATAAACACAGAGAGTTGTGAGAGTTGTAAACTTCAAATAGAAAAATATCACACTTATTTTGAATATAACCATAGAAACTGAGTTAATATCAGGCCTCCTTGCTAATTAAGGTCAGGTTCTGACAGTGGTTGCCATGGTTGTGTTTAAGACTTTCATTGACTGCATAACAATTGCAAATACATTCCTGAAAACCTATTTTTCTGGCAACCAGGGACTGATGTGAATTCAGGTCTAGCCATTTTCTCTTCTTTGATCTGGGATTGCTTCCAAAGGCACAGTCAGAGCAACCTACAAAATAAATCACCAGAAAATGTTTATTTATGTCAAGTATGGATTTTTCCAACAAATAGCTTCTGAATAAACCGTTCATGTGGGTAATGAGTAGAGGTAAAAAGTGGACCATCTGATTCCAAGTAATTATAACACAGTGTTGCTTTAATCACTACAAATCCACCACTAAGAAACTGTACATGCTTAGGGCAGGTCATGATACAAATAGTGGCTCAAGTGGAAAAATATGAGAAAAATGGCAAAGAGCTATTTTATTCTGTCTTGTGTCCTTCCCGCACTACCATACCACACCGTATTGCATTTTGTTGTCTCTTCATTTAAATAAACTATTTGCCAGGTGTGGTAGGGTACGCTTGTAATCCCAGCGCTTGGGAGGCTGAGACAAGGGAATCGCATGGGTTCAAGGCAACCTCAGCTACTTTGTGAGGCTCTCAGCAACTTACTGAGACCCTGTTTCCAAATAAAATATAAAATTAGACCTGAAAAAAAATCTACTAAAAAGGTTGGCATGCTAAAAGGTTAATTTAAATTTGACTTCACGATGGATACTTTTATTTACAAAACCTTCAACTGATTTTTAGCTATCGTGTTTTCCTCTAATTAAAATGATATGAACAGCTAATGGCAATCAGCTTAAAGAACTGAATATTTTAGAGAAAGGAATAATTCATAGCCTTTTTAATAATCATTCTGCAGTTGGAATCTCCACTAAAGAGCACATAAAGCATTTGTATTCAGCCATTGTCGGGTTCAAATGTCAAGAAATACTAAGGTGGACAAAATGAGGAGCAAATTATTTAAAGCTGTCTGAAACAAGTCATTGATATTATAATGTAAAATTGATATTGCCCTAATGGTTCTAGAATCATTCTATGTTATGGGTAACTCACAGTGGATGAAAAAGTGCTGAAAAAGTGGATCTTAGAAGCATTGTTTAATAAAAATTGAAATTTACTTATGCTTCCACAAACATATAACAAGCAAATAATGATAGGTAAAAGAAACAAAAGTTTGTCATAAAATTTTCAGATAGAGATAGATGATAGATAACAATCATTTTTTGTTATACCTTCTGTGGGATTAAGCATTTTTTCACCACCATGTCCTACCCAAAATCACTTAGAATAACTACAGAACTAGATTAAAATCAGAAATGGGGAAATGGAACAAAGTAGAAGATACAAACAAATCAACACATTTATACCCAATTAATTTTCAACAAACATTCCAAAACATATGTTGGAGAAAAGATAACCTTTTCAATAAATAGTGTGGGGAAAACTAGTTATCAATTCATAGCAGAACAGAATTAAATCCCCACTTCTCACCCTGCAAAAGAGTCAACTCAAAATGGATCAAAAACCTGGTAATTAGACCAGAGCCTTTGACATTACTAGAGGAGGGCATAGATTCAACACCCTAACATATAGGCACAGGTAAGACACTTCCTCAATAAGACCTCCAAAGCTCAGAAAACTAAAACAAGATTTATTAAATGAAATGGCATTAAACTAAAGCAATTCTGCTCAGCAAAGAAAACATCAAGACTCTAAAGAGGGCCTATAAGATGAGACAAGATCCTTGCCAGGTAGTCCTGTGAGAAAAGATTAATATCTATAATATACAAATTACTACAAAGATAACATTAAAAGAGTAACCCAATGAAGAAATGGGCAATTGAACTAAATAGACATTCACACAAAAAAAGAAATACAAACAGCCAATAAATACATGAAAATTATTCAACATTATTAGGAATAAGAGAAATGTAAATCAAAACTACACTGAGATTCCATCTAACCCTAATTAGAATGGCAATAATCAAGAATTCAAACAACAATAAATTCTGGTGAGGATGTGGGAAAGTAAGAACTCTTCTACATGGTTGGTGGTCTTGTAAATTAGTGCAGCCTCTATGAAGATCAACGTAGAGAGAGATTCCTCAGAAAACTGGGACTTGGTCTATCATATGATCTAGCTATCCCACTCACTCCTGGGTATCTTTTGTAAGGGACTGAAATCAGAATATTATATATAATATCAGAATATTATATTATGAATATTATAATATATATTATAATATATATTATAATATAATATATAATGATTTCAGAATATTATAATGATACATGCACATCCATGTTTATAGTAGTACAATTCATAATAGCAAAATTATGAAACCAACCTAGGTGTCCCTCAACAGATTAATGGATTACAAAATTATGGGATATACACATAATGGAATTCTCTTTTAAAATATTTTTATTGGTGCATTGTAGTCATACATCTTAATGGAGTACAAGATGGTAGAAGCATAAATTCACACAACACCCAATCAGCCCTTACCTAATTCCCGCCCCTTCCTCACCCCTCCCTCCTTCTCATGTTTGGCTTAGTGATTGACTTTGATATGTTTGTTAATGTACATCATGTTCATTAGAAAATTTCCCTCTTCCACCCTTCTATTCTCCTCAGTTAGGTTGCCTTATTTGCTCATCTACATTATCTGCTATGACCCATTTTCTTTCTAGTTTCCACATATTAGGGAGAGCATATTAGCACACAATGGAATTCTATTCAACAATAAAGAACAAAAATATGTAATTTGCAGGAAAATGGATGCACTTGGAAATCTTTATGCTAAGTGATATTAGCCAGTCACAGAAAGTATATTTTCTTACATATGAGAAAGCTAGGGATTAACCTGCATACAAGAGGCATTTTAGATAATGAAGGAGAAACCCCAATGGAAAGAGAGAAAATGGTGTTTTAGGGAAAGCCATGGAGGTAGAGAGGAAGAGTTAATGAGGGAATCACTTTGATTTATGCTATATATATATATGTGAGAATGCCAGTGTCAATCTCAATATCTTGTATGGGGTGGGGGAGGGGGGAGCTGGGGGAAACCCACCAGGTGCTGTGTGCATGTTCCTCACTCTCACTATGAACTGCATTATGACACACCAATAGAAGTATAAAAATAAAGTGAAAGCTAAGGGAATAAAAAGATGGAAAGCATGAAAAATGGCTTTATGTAATAGAAGTAAAGGCTAAAGCAGAAGAGGATAATAAAAGATACTATATATATAGTGAATGTGTATAATATATGTACATACATAAACACACACATACACATACATACACACTTTCTAGGTAAAAATGTACTCCTACTTCAATAGAAACAACCAATCTACCCCCCACTTACAATTCCCAATCTCTTTTTTCATCTTATTTCTTAATAATAAAACATCTCAAAAGCAAAACTATTCTTTCCCATCTTCTTTGAAGATAAAATTAAAATAGCTTTGTTCTAGCCAATGGAATAAAAGTGAAAAGGTGATGGATACATCTTCTGTGACGCATCCATCCTCCTCCCATTCTTCTTTCCTGCTGACTGGAGTACAGATGTATTTGTTCCAGACAGAGCAGCCTCTGAGATAATGAATAACTTGAGAATGCAGTGCTTACAAGACTCAACAATAAAATGCAAGGAACCTGGGTCTCTAACAGCTTGGTGGGTCAAAAAGTCCTTAATATCTCACTCTGAACTTGTACCTTCATAGAGAAATCAATTCCTACCTTTAAACCCATTTTGTTTTGTTTTCACTTTTGGCTGAACAAAATCCTAATTTATACATGCTCTGGGATATCAATTTATTCTAAAGAAGTCAGGCAACATCTCTACAGTTTAAGGTAGATATATTTCTAGATGCAAAAAACTAAAACATACTCTCCATGTGGAGCCATAGGTACACTAAGGTTATTCATCTCAAACTTTCACATTTGTCAAGATCACCTGGAGTGCCTGTTAAACACACAATGCTGGGCCCCACCTGCAAAGATCTGATTCAGTAGGTCAAGTTGGGGCCAAGAATTTGCAATTCGAACAAGCTAGCTTCTCGTAATGCTGATATTTCCTGAATACAGAATAAAGTCTCATTGCCTCAGAATACATTTCCACTTATAACACATGGCTGTTCTGTAAGCCTTACTTCTTGCTCTATAATCAAGATATTATAATTTTTCAACATCATGCAAAATTACTTCTATCATCTTGGAATACCTTACCTGATAATCTCCATACCTTCATTATTTTACATTGATTATAGCTTATAAAAATAGAGAAAAGATTTAATAATAATTTTTATTATTTTATGCAACAAATTTATCTCAAGTTTTACTTCAACTATCAGGTAATTTTTGAATAATTAAATTGAGAAAAATATAATATTTGGAGTAAGACAGGTTAGTTTTTGGGGGTAAGGCAGATTTTTTTTTCTCAGAATCATCTGGAGCACTTACTAAAAATGGAAATTCTGAGCCCCATCCTGTATCTACTGAATCACAATATCTGACAGTGAAGTCTAGAAATCTTATTTAACCAGCTCTCTGAAAGATTATTTTCTTCTTTACTGGTACTGGGGATGGAACTCACGGGTATTCTACCTCTAGTAGGATTTCGCTAAGTTGCTAAGGGTTTCCCTAAGTTGCCTCCACAGGGTTATGCTACGAAGCCCCTGGGTCTGATTCTTAAAACCCAAATATTTGCCAATCAATAAACTTTTCATGTCATCAAAGACACTAGCTCAGACTAGAGGAAAATTCTTTTCAACCTGGGTGAATATTGAATAGAAATACCTGAATAATACTGCAACAAAAAGCTTAAAACTCACCTGTACTAATCACAGGTCCAGTTGATGGTATGAGGTAGTAAGAAAACACAAAAAGAAATATTCCGAATAATGGAATACTTCTATTAAAGACTGAGTTTGAGATGGATTCTTTTCTACCCAAACTCATGCAAGTATATGAAATCTACTCATATAACCACAAAAGCCATTTTGAAGGAGGCATTAGCACAAATATACTGACGAGAAAGCCTCATCTCTATTTTTTTTATTTTTTAGCATTGTGGATATCTCAGCAGTAGCAAACAAACAAAACTAGAAAGAGCAGTTCAAAAGCTGATTCTATCACTTCCCTAATCTCTTTTCAATCCTTCCACTTAGACTAAATTCCTGTTCCACTACCAGTTTAGACCACTTCCAAGTCTCTCCTAGACACAACTGCCTCTTAACTGGCTTTCCCCTTTCCAATCTCATCCAACTCTAAAAATCCCTTTACAGTGCCAATAGATTGCCCCCAATGCCTTAAATGTGATTATGATATCCTTTGATTTCAAATATTTTGAGTGCCCCAGAGTCATGAGGATAAAATCAGAGTTCTCTAGAACAGCAAAGAAAAAAAAAAAAAGGGCCCTTCATAATTTAACCCTTCTCACCTCTCCAACTTCATCTCTCACCACCAGCTCCTCTCCATTTATACTCAATTGAAACTGCTTGCAGTTCTTTTAATGTACCCTACTCTCTCATATCCAGGATTCCAATCTGCCTGGAAAGCCCTCCTCACAAGTCTCCATTCATACCTTTTCCTCCTGGATAATTCCCACTCCAATGTCAGACCTCAGCTCAAGTGTCATCTGTTACAGGGTGCCTTATCGGATACCTATACCCTGGCCTGGATACTGAATTTCCATCATGATTATTCACACAGTGCAGTCATTTTTCAATCTCTCTCCCCTACCCCTCTCTCTAGTCCTTAACAACAGGAATCGTGCCTTAGACGTTGCTATGGTCTCTGACACATTCCCCCTATTTAAAAAAATGTTGAATAAAGAGTACAACTCTGAGTGAGTCGCAATTGATAAAGTCGAGGCAGAAAGACTTTGCAATTCCAAAACTGAACCTTGAGCAATTTCAGACAGCTAGATGCTTAAGGCAATTAGCAATCTCGTCAGCTAATATTTCGATCATGTTTATAGATACCAGGCACTGTTCTAAAGTTCCCTATATATGCACAGCTTATTAAGTACTTACATTATCCCTGTTTTACATGCAAGGGAACAGTAGCACAGAAAACTTACATAACTTGGCTGAGGTAAAATTGATTAGTATCTGGCAGAGCTAAAATTCTAATTTAGCTTCAAAACTAATACTCTTAACTGTATCACTACGCATGATGCCCATGAAAGGAAGAGCTGTCTTCATGGCAAGCTACCTGGCCAGCATGGCACATGGGCACCATTATGTAAATGGAAGCAGTCAAGGTACACCAAAAGGAAATGCAGAGTCAGCAGGTTTAGGGAAGTATATTTTTAAAGACATAGCCAACATGAGTGCTATTTTTCTAATTGCTTCCATTCTCTCCTACTGATTTTCCTATTTTTCTCTTGTTCTTAATATATGCATTAGTGAATAAAATTACTATTTCCCTATCCAAGATTTAATACTGCAAATTCAAGCAATAGAATCATTCCGAAACCACTCTTTGACCCTGATATAATTCAATTTTGTGGATGATTGAGCTGTGATATCCAAAGAAGATAAGGAGCAGAGAATTTGTTCTTTTGGTGTCCACTCTACCCAGTCTTTAGCATCTGCCCACCTTGATGTCTTCACTCTAGCAGAATTCTGTCATTTATCATAAGACAATGACAATAGTACTTCATGTTCTGGTTCCTTATTGTTGGGCTCCACTTCCACTCCCTTCAAAACTTCCATAATATACAAACAATTTTAAATTCACAAATAAAAAATTATCAGTTGATCGTATACCAGGAAGCAACCAGGAGCAACTCATGAATATCAAATATAGACTTTAGAAATCGAAGCAGTAGCAAAGAACAAGGTACATCTGAAAATAAATATAGGAAGCATTGCCTCAGAAGCAGTACCAGATGCAACCACGTATGGTCTCAGCAGTGTGTGATTATTCAGGCACCAGTCAGCACTTTCAATGCCACACATCCAGCTAGTCAATTATAAATACCCCCTGGCCAGGAAGAGATGCTATCTATATAATTAACTTAGATAATTCAGCATCTCTACCTCTTTCTATCTCACCTGCTTCCCAGGTTTCTGTTTTGGCAAAATCTTGAACACTGCCCTCTCTTAGCTCTCAGCCAAATGTGGCAATCCTGTCATTCAGTCTTGACTCCCTTCCACACACACATAGCCTTGGTCTCAAACACTGCCTTCAGTTTGTTATCTGGCCTCCCTGCCTTCCTTCTGTTTGTGATTTCAGACTTTCTTTGCCTCCTGGTACAAAAAGAGCAAGGAGAAAAAGTTTCAAGCTAAGCCTTGACCACACTGATGACTCAGTAATTAATGTCTTGTGAAACTTATGTACTTGATGTCTTATAAGGGACTCAATGCCCCCCTAAAATGTCCACATTTAAAGGGATCTCTCTATGTATTTTCAAGCAGAGACACTGAAACTGACTAACATCATTAGATTGAGGGATTCAATTATGAGGCATATGTGGGTATGTCTTCTCTAAGAATGGTTAACTCTTACATCGAGGCTGCCACTTGTCCACTGGCTAACTACGGCTGCTTACATGGCTGCTTATATAGTTATGGCAATATGGAAAATCAAATTGTATAAGTGGTTAGTCTTGAGTTTTTTCAAATTATTCATATGATAGTATTGATGTTACTCATGGTCTTAAATTACATTAAATATTTGATCCATGTTGACTTTGGGCTACTTTTTAATATAATACTAATTAATTTGAAATGATAAAATTCAACTTTGTATTTGTTCCTGAGATTTCACTTAATCTTGTGCAAAAAGAGTATATTTTCCTAATCCCACAGAGTAAAATACAAACCTACATGATGAATGGAAATATTTCTCTCATCATAACCGGTCACCCTCTTAGAAGCCATCATCTCTCTAAAGTCTATACTTTGAAAAATCTCTTTGTTTTATAGTTCAAAGAGAATTCATCAGAGAGGATGCCAGATCAGAGCAGAGGATAATAAATTCCTCTTTATCCATAGACCAAGAAAGGCATTAATTATAGAGAATGAGGCAACCCTCACTCCTGTGCTTCAGAAACATCTCTCATTTCTTTTCCACTAGGATACAGTCTAATGTTCTGTGTTCATATTGTGGCCCCCACTGTTGAAAAAAATGATAATAGCCAGTGATATTCTTCAGAATAAATATATCAAAAGTTTATTCTAGCAGAAGTAAAATGTGTTAGATTTAACCAGAAAACCCATGCATCTTTCATGCCCACGCTTGCACACACACACACACACACACACACACACACACACACACACAGAAATTCACATCTGACAGGATATATATATATATATATATATCAAATTTTTAAGTATAAAAAGAGAGACTTGAGTGTCAATGAAATTAAATTTCCTTCTGAAATAAGTCTAAATATCTTAGTGATAGTGTTCCCTTTTTATTTCATTTTCTGACATAGGTCCCACACTAAAAGAATAAGGTAAAATTACTACTAGCTTCTTTCTTCATATTTTAGAAAAAAAATTCTAAATGCCAGTTGTCACAGTGCCAGGGCAGTAGATCAGGGCTGCCTATAAGGCCAGTTTAAAAAATAAAAAGTTGTTCCTCTTTGTTTTAGTGCCTCTTGCCTTTGTATTTACAAAGAGAGTCTTATTGCTTATTCAAAATTAAAATTTTAAAGCCGGGTGTGGTGGCGCACGCTTGTAATCCCCGGGTGCCAGCCGCTGGTTTAAGAGACCCTGTTTCCAAAAATAAAATAGGTCTGAGAGTGTAGCCCGGAGGTAGAAGGGCTTCCCAGGAACCCCAGTACCACCAAAAAAAAAAAAAAATTAAAATTTTAAACACCTCAATGGACATGGTGTACATACTATGCATATTTGATATTTGCCTTTCAAAAGTCTAGGAACCCCGGACTGCTGGACTCACTGAAAGCACCGTGTTCCTCCAAGGTAAAACTTCCTGAGTTCTTGCCTGCACCTATTCTCAAATATCCTGCTTGTCAGGCATTGTCTCAAGGATCTTCTGCACATCCTTGGTGATTTTACTGTTATCTCAAAGACTGTACAATTGTTTTGCAGTTTCCCTGGCTAGACTTTGCCTCTGACTCTCAGTGGATGTCTACTAATTAAACAACTTCCTGGGCTCTGCAAATATGGAGTAGAATCCATACCTCAACCTCCCTCCTCAAGAATTAATAAAAGCTGAGAATCAGTGTCCAGTGAGGCCTTCTCCTGGGCATGAGGCCCCTGGCCTGCCCCTTTCAACAGGCCCTGTTTCCCTGACATTTGTTTCCCCTTAGGTGTGTGGCAGGACAGTTACCAACACTTAGGGCCTTGCGCCTGCTAGGGTAGCTCTCTGCCAACAAGCTGTATCCCTAACCTCATTTTCATAATTAAAAATATATATGAATGCTAATGAGTTTGGTGAAAATTAGTAAACTGTTTTCCATAATATCCCCTGGAAACTAAATGCCAATTTTCATATCGCAATAAAAAATCTTAAATGATTAAACTCTACAAAAAGATTTTAGTAGATTTTTACAGGCATGGGAGACTCTATCCTTTAAATATGGCCTTTTAGAAATGTATAGTCACTTAATTCAAGCTCTAGTAGAAATGTTCTGTTCCCATTTCTAAACTCTATATTAAACTTAATTCTAGGTAAATATTTTAAATGGAGAAAAAGTCCAGTCAATGGGAAATGTACTAGTATTGGGAAGAGGTTTCAAAATGTATTAATGTAACAGTATTGGGAAAGATTGCCAATGTTAAAAAATATATCGTTTGTACTAAAGAAAGCCAGGATTGTCAGGAAGAAGAGTCTTTGTACATTTCTAAAGAGAAGTAAACAAAAAGCCAGGAAAAGGGTCTCTTTACATTTCTAAAGAGAGACAAACTGCCTCAAGGATAGAAGGAAACCCCAGATCCCTGAGAAGCAATTTAACACATCTTGGGAGTGTAACAGAAGGTGTAGAGGTCTGTGTCCAGAGACAGGGCTGCCCGCCCCGCCCCCTGCCTCTGGATCCGGCTGGAAGGGAGACAGCAGAAAACTGGGCTAAGAGATCGGGCAACATATCTACATATCAAAGGGCCTGCCACAGACTTGGTCAGGATAAGAACACTCAGCATACTGGGGTTCTTTGGTAAATTCATTCGAATTGCCCCCCTGTGCCATGCTTTGGCACAGGGCTGTAACTATCTCCTGTATTTCTATCTTTTTAATAAACTTCTTTAAATCTTCAGCAAGAGTTCAGGCTAATGTGTATCTATACTTAGCTCAGAACAATGACCTGCAGTCTTTTTCTGTTTTGGGTAGTTTTGGGTTTTGTTGTGGTTTGAGGGAAATTGTGTCTGGGACCCTAACAGGGGTCCATAGGAACAGTTTCCCCACAACCATATTCTCCAAATCCTTAACAGGAACCATTAGAGTATCATGTAAAAAAAAAAAAAAAACCCAGAATAGTAACTGAGTCAATGCTAAATTTTAACCAAAGATTACAGATTGAATTTGTGGTAAAGCATTTAGAAAATCTTTCTTTGTGATTATGTACCATTAGGAGAAAAATATGAGCTTATCTTGTTCTCTCTCTTGTACCTTCTTTTTACTGTAAAATTGACAAGTTATAATGGTATGTATTTATGGAGTACAAAGAGATGTTGTGATTTATGAATACCACAAGGAATAATTGAATCAATTCATACTTTCTTTTTTCCAAGATTAACAAGTAAACGATCCTCTTATTTGTGCCCGAGGCTACATACATCTAGTCCTGTGTGACTGAGTAAGCCTGAAATCTTTAGCAAAATGATTACACTCAAAGAGCACTGTCATGATCAATAAACAGACACAACAAAATTAATCAGCCAGACTCTTCCTGGCAGCTAATTCACCTAAGTTATTTGAGTAAATCAGCCATTTATTTATCAAATATTCATGGACAGCCTATTTGTCTAGCTATTTGCTAACTCTTGGTGCTACAAAATCTGATAACTTAAGTTTCCTACCTCAAAAGAGTTTTCCTTCTATTGGGAAACTGAAATAAATGAATTGTTTGACAGTCCTGGTCCTCCTTGTAATCTCTATTGACCGACAGGAAGAGTAACACCTTTGAAATCAGATTGAGTTAGATTCAAATCTTCCCTCTACCACTCACTGGCTGTGTTATTTTTAGAAAATTGTTCAACCATGTAGACTTTTAACTTTCACATCAGGAAGATGCAATGTACACTTTGAACCAAGAGCTATCTTACAGTGCTGTGCCCCTGATATGTAGATTATAGGAGTCTCAGCAAACAAGGGATAAAAATAAAAGTAGCTCATCCAAATGTCATTCCTAGTGATCCGTTTAGAGTTCTTATGCTTCTTCTTGTTTCCACAATTTTGTATTAGCTGGTCTAGAATTTCTTGTTCCTGAGAGTGGAAGAGAAGAGGCTTCTATTAAGCCGGCACAGAAAATTTTGCTAATTTTTTTTTTTTTTGTCTTACACCTGGCAATTTTTGAGCTTCTTATGCCAGAAGTCCAAAAGCCCCCTTTCCAGAAAAAAAAAAAAAAAAGAAGTTGCTATGTTGTACTACCAGGAACAATTAAGAATGATTATCTTGAAGCCAGGTGTGGTGGTACATGCTTATAATCCCAGTACTTGGGAGGCTGAGATAGTAGGATTGTAGGTTCACAGCCAGCTTCAGGTACTTAGGCCCTCCACAACTTAATGAGACTCTGTTTCAAGATAAAGAATAAAAAATAGGGCTGGGGATGTAGCTCAGAGGCAAAATCCCCCTTGGTCTTCTGGGTTCAATCTCCAGTACTGCAAAAAAAAAAAAAGATTATGTTGAGAAGATACAGTTGCTGGTACATAATGGGCAAAATGCAAAATGTTAGCTTTTAGTGATAGAAACAATAACCTCCAAAGTACAATAACTAGAGTCTCAGAGGCTTTAGGGGTAAAAATCTGTATCATCCCACTCCCAACCAATCAAGTTAGATTAATGAAAATGTTGGCTGAGGGTACAGATTATGTAGAATTGATCACAAATCAATTAAGGATAAATACAAGTTTCAGCTGCAGAATCAACTCCAGCATCAATGATATGAATTAAATATTCATACTGCCCCAAAATTTATATGTTGAAGCTTTAATGCTGATGAGAAGATATTTGGAGGTGGGGCTTTGTGAGATAATTGGCTCATGAGATATTATTAGTGTCCTTATGAGAAGAAATACCAGATCAATAATCTTTCTCTTTCTCCGATATACAAAATAATAGCAAAAATGCCTTTGTGCACAGACCAGGAAAGGGTGCTCACCAAGTCCTCCAGCACTTGACCTAGCAATTTTCAGCCTCCAGAACAATGATAAGTACATGTTTCTTAAGTGCCCTAGTCTATGGGATTTTGTTACAGCAGCTTTGATTAAGAGAATAAAGGAATATAGCTTGTCCTACAAAGCTTTGTAACATAAATCATTTTTTTGTGGGTCTGGGGATGGAACCCAGGGGCATTCGATATCCGAGCTATACCCCTGCCCTATTTTTTATTCTTTATTTTGAAACAGGATCTCAATAAGTTGCAGAGGTCCTCACTGAGTAGCTGAGGCTGTCCGACAACTGTGATCCTCCTGTCTCAGCCTCCCGAATGCTGGGGTTACAAGCATGTGCCACCATGCTTGGCTAACATAAATCATTTTTGATAAAAGGTTTTGAGTATCTCCTACCTGGAAGGAACAACAGCAATGCAAAACAAATTTAATAGCATACATAAATCTAAATTTCAGCCATTATCTCCTCCAAGATTTCTCTGTCACATAACCTGCGTCCTCTCCTCCACGGACACCAACAGCAGACATTTCAACCGCGTGCCACACACCTTCCATGCTCCTTTCGATCCTTTTGTCCCTCTTTGCTCCGGTTTGAGTATTTCTTCTGACTTATCTTCTTACTCACTAATTTTTCTTGACACCTTTATCCCATATACTGCTGAGGTTATATATTACTTAATAGTATTTAGTTTACTTATTTTTTGTTTTAAATTTTATTCAATTTTTCTTACCATTTTTAGTCCTCTCTGGTTAAGTATGTTGATTTGTAATTGAATGTCTTAAACATAATATCACAGTTATTTAAAACAATTGTGTCTATTATTTCTAATAATTTCCTAGGATATGTTTTTTTTTTTCTTGATTTTTTTTTTTTTTTTTTTTTTTTTACCAGCAGAGAGGGAACCTGGGGCCTTATGCATGCTGGATAAGTGCTCTACCCCTGAACCCCTAGCCTTTCATTATTTTAACTTAATTGTTTATTTCTGCTTTTATGTTTTGCTATTTCTCACTGCTTTAACATTGTACATAAAATATCTAGAGATTATTTGAAAACATTATAAAATGTTCCCTTATCTAAAATAGACTTATGTTGTCTTTGACAGAAATAAGTCTAGAAACACATCCCCTAATCCAACAAGATAGAAAGGAGTGGACACCCAAGTCAGGCTTATGAGATCAAGCCTATTTTATCTTGTCTTTATTTACAGTGTGTGTCCCTCCAGGGTTCTAGCCGAAAGTCCAGTTTGTTTACTGATAGACTTTCTTGTTTGACCAGTCCCATTGCGTGTCCTGCAAGTATCATGAGGTGACTAAAAGTTCTGCATGACTTCAGAGCTATTTGGTCATTGCTTTCAAATTTTCAGATGCTCTGAGGGGAAAAAAAAGAGTAGGACCAAATTTCTGACACACAGCTCTGTGGTCTTCTTATCACATCACAGCCTTGCAAGTCCTCAGGACCAAAGTGATTCTGCACTACCTTCAACCATAAAGGTTTGCTCATATTTTTACAACTCTTTCAACTGTTCTACAAATCTCTGTAGTCGTCCTTCTATTGTCCAAAAATGTTAACTCAATCATTTATGAAAACAGTACTCTTTCAAATAGCATATTGTGAAAAAAGAAAAGATATAAATCATATAGTGAATAAAGTATAGAAATAATTTGATTCAGAGCCCCAAGAGTAGTGAAAAGTTTTATCTAAGAAGAGCTAAATGTGTTAAGTAGGAGACCAAAAGTTAATTGCCAATAAAATGAGAAGACACAAATTTGATATATAAAAGAAAAATATGAACTATTAACCCTATATATTATAGAATTCCAATTAAAAATAAGTAAAAGAGGAGGAATAGTTCAAAAGTTAATCAAAGATAGTTTTTCTTCACTAAGAAAAAAAACCTATGTCTGAAAAGTCAAAGCATTAAAAACTGAAAGTTCCACATGCAAAGAAAGTGAATGAGGTTTTAGGAAATAAAAAATATATATCTAGATATACTCTGATGAAATGTTCGTAGTTGGAAATTGGAAAAAAAGAAAAGAGAAAAACTTTACACGTGCAAAGAAAAACAAATGTCTTTTTATAAATGATTTGGAAAGAATGACCATTTCATAAAGTTACTACTCATTGTTTTCTTATATAAAAGACACCAAAATTTAGGTTCATTTGCATCTCTACAGTAATAAAGCCTTTACTTTAAAGTGTCATCTAAGTACACCCCAAATTTCTTCAGATTGATAACTGTTACTTAGTGTCTATTTAGTGGTGTGGCTGAAGAGCTATCATCATCTTTCTTGTGAGCTTTTGTGAGAAGCTTGGAGACAATGCCTCATCTATCACAATCTATGATGATTTTGTATTGTTCTGCATTTCCTTATCATGCTTTATACTTTCACTCTGATTGTGCTTTACATGCCTAGGTTCCCAACCAAAATACAATTTTAAAGTTCATTTTAGAAGTTAAATGAGGTGGTGTATGCCTATAATCCCAGTGCTTGGGAGGCCGACACAGGAAAATCACAGATTCGAGGTCAGCCTCAGCAATTTAATAAGAACCTGTTTAAAAGTAAAAAAAAAAAAAAAAAAAAAAAAAATAATAATAATATAAAATAGGGCTGGGATACAGCTAGGAGGTAGAATGCCCCTGAGTTCAGTCCTCAATTATACACGCACACATACATGCACACACAAATGGGGACATTTGAATAAGGTAAAGGAGAACAAGCAAAAATAATAAAGATAACAATATTTTTCTGAAAGAGCACCTGATAAGAGAAAAATTCTGACATGTTCTAAATTTAATTCCAAGGGCCAGATGGAGATGGAGAGATAAGAGAAATTAAGTAGTTAATAGCTACAAACAATATGTCTTAAAAGTAGGGAATGGCTAAATAGCTTATGCTATTTCTGTATTGTAAAAGTCATTAAAAGCAATGTTTTAGTAATGTAGTACCATGGAAATATTTGAAATATGTAATTAAATTAAAAATTGAAAGATAGGATGCATAATGTTCCAATTTTCATAGTGCATATGTATATTCATTAAATAAATGTATATATGCATATATATGCATATATGTATTTGTTGCACATAGTATCTATTGATAACATTTTTAATATACACATCAATAACATAGGTTTATATGTATATGCATACATTATCAATGTAAACATTGATTTTTCTCTGGTATGTTGAAATAATGGTGACTGTTCCTCACTGTCTTTTTTTGTATTTTAAAGAATTATATTATTGCCAGAATATATCATTAAAATGCATTAAAATCCATGTTGTTCTGCCGGGTATGGTGGCGCACACTTGTAATCCCCCCGCTTGGGAGGCAGAGACAGGAGGATCGCGCAAGTTCGAAGCCAGACGCGTGCGCTGGCTTAGGAGACCCTGTTTTCAAATTAAAAAAATGTAAAAATAGGTCTGGGAGTGTAGCCCGGAAGTAGAAGGGCTTCCAGGAACCCCAGTACCACCAAAAAAAAAAAAAAAAAAAAATCCATGTTGTTCCCTCTCAAAAAAAAAAAAAAAAGACACCAATGTTTCACGTCATGATGGTATGTTGAAACCTCGACCTAAAACCCCAGGCAGCTGACCACCAGGAGCCAGCTGACCACCAGGAGCCAGCACATCCCACGGACACAAACCTTCATACCTATAAGAATAAAGACTTCTCCTCTGGATTGTCCCCGAATCCCAATGCTTTCCCTGCTTTGCATCATCCCATCTTTCTAATCTATGTAGCCAACATAGGCTCAATGTAAACAACTCATGTTTTTCTTTCTCAATTTTTTTATTGCAAGAATGCTCTTGGCTCTTAGTCTCTATATTATTATTATTTTTTCCTGTACTGTGGATTGAACTCAGGGACCCTCTACCTCTGAGCTATACCTGCAGACTTAGTTTTACTCTTTATTTTGAAACAGGATCTCACTAAGTTGTGGAGGGCCTCACTAAGTAGCTGAGGCTGGCTAAAAATAACCCCATGATCTTCTTGTCTCAGCCTCCCAAGTATTGGGATTACAGGTGTGCACCACATGCCAGGCTTAGTCTCTATATTCTTTTTAATGTTTTTATTGGTGTATTATAGTCTCATATCATAATGTAAATCATATTGACAGTGATATACATGCATACAATATTTGGTGGCCTCCCTCCTTACTCATACAGAGTACTGAGGTTAACATTGGTATTTTCACATATGCACACAAATCTGATGGTAATAATTCATTGCTTCTCACTCTCTCCCCTCCCCTTCTTTTAGACCACTCCCTGGCTCCACTGAGGTTTCTCTCCATTATCTGGAGTTCCTCTTATATCTCAGTTACTCCCTAGCTTGTGCATATTAGAAAACACATATCACCCTTCACTTTCTGTGGCTGGTTAATCTCACTTAACATAACATTCTCCAGGTCCATCCATTTTTCTGAAAATGACATAATTTCGTTCTTTACTGCTGAGTAGAGTTCTATTGTGTGGTTATCTTGTAATTTTGTAATCCATTCATCTGTTGATGGACACCTACATTGGTTTCATAATTTGGCTATTGTGAATTGTGCTGCTATGAACATGGATATGCATATATTACTATAGTTCTCTGATTTCAACCCCTTTGGAAAGATACCCAGGAGTAGTATAGCCATATTATATACACTGGAGAAAAGACAGCCTTTTCAACAAATGGTGCTAGGAGAACTGGCTATCCATTTGTAGAAATTTGGATCTGAATCCTTACTTCTCACCATGCACAGGAATCAACTCGAGATGGATCAAAGACTTAGAAATTAGACCAGAGACTGTGAAGTTATTAGAGAAAGGCATAGGATCTACACTCCAACATATAGGCACAGGGAGTAACTTTCTCAATAAGATTTCCAAAGCGCAGGAAATTAAAGCAAGAATTAATAAGTGGGATCTCTTCAAACTAAAAAGTTTCTTCTCATCAAAGGAAACCACCACTCTGATAGGGGGCTAATATTGAGAATATACAAAGAGCTCAAAAGACTCTACACTAGCAAAACAAAAAAAAAAACCAATCAAGAAATGGGCAACTGAAATGAATAGGCACTTCACAAAAGAAGAGATACAAATGGCCAATATATACATGAAAAGATGTTCAACATCACTAGCCATCAGGGAGATGCAAATCAAAACTACTCTGAGATTCCATCTAACCCCAATCAGAGTGGCAAACATAAAGAAATCAAACAACAACAATTGCTGGCGAGGATGTGGGGAAAGAGGAACTCTTTTACACTGTTGGTGGGAGTGCAAAGTAGTTCAGCCACTATGGAGATCAGTATGGTGATTCCTTAGAAACCTGGGAATAGATCCACCATTTGATCTGGCTATACCACTCCTGGGTATCTTTCTAAAGGGGTTGAAATCAGAGAACTACATTAACATATGCATACCCATGTTCATAGCAGCACAGTTTGTAATAGCCCAAATATGGAACCAACCTAGATCTCCATCAACAGATGAATGGATTGCAAAATTATGGGAAATACACACAGTAAAATTCTATTCAGCTATAAAGAAGAAGAAAATAATAGTCCCTATATTCTAAATGCTAATGAGCTTGCTTCTGTAGTTGTGGATCTCATCCCAGGACCTGGTCCTTTATTAGCCATTTTTTTAAGAACTCTCAGTGTCAACAGCTTCAGTTTAATGCTCAATTTGGTTGAAAATGAAAGGAAGAAATGTTATATGTTTCTAAATAAACATTTAATAAGGCAAAATTGCAGCACACATTTGAATTGATTCAACTGATGGAATTAAATTTTTGTTGGCTAATAGTTAATTACAGTGGGGAAAAGAACCACTGTTTTCTAATGGATAAATTGTATTTTCACAGAAACAGCCATATGGACTTCACAGACACAGTAAACTATTACACAGACTATTACATATCCTCTGTCTGATAGACTTGCAAAAGCCATGGAAAATGGATGACATAAGAGCAGATATTTCTATTATGAAATACCCC